>NC_041386.1:230035855-230078891 GCF_002162155.2 Triticum dicoccoides
CCATCAGCATCACCACGCCGTCGACCTTCCCCACCACCTCCGCCATGGCCCCGAAAGCCGACAAGGGAAAGGGCGTGAAGTTGGCCGAGGCACAGCGGCTCGCGGCGCTGCGGAAGGAGCGGGCGATCTTCACCCCCCAGCTCGGCGTGCAGGAGCTGAGGGAGTACTTCTACCTCTTTTGGGCGACGGAGACGCGTGCACATCCGCGCACGAGGGTACTCCCAGCCGCTGCCTCGGAGTTGGCTTCAAACGGGTACCCGTTCTTCCCGCTATTCTTCTATTGCGGGCTCTGCCCGCCCTTCTCGGAGTTCTTCTGTGATATTATGAACACATATGGCTTCCGCCTCCTTGACTTCACCCCCAATGCTGTCCTGACCATGGCAGTTTTCGCACACTTGTGCGAAAACTTTGTCGGAGTCCACCCTAGTGTTGCCCTTTTTCGCCACTTCTTCATACCTCGGGTAGAGAGAGGAGAGCCTCTTGCCGGAGGGATTGCCTGGGTCTCGAGAGTCGGCAAGAAAGAGGCGTACTTGGAGGGTGAGCTCAGCAGCAAGTGGGAGGAGTGGAGAGCGGAGTGGTGCTGGATTGTTGAGGAGAATCTGCAGCCCTTCACCGTCGTGCGCCAAACTCCAATAGTGCGCGGCAATGACTGGAGCAACGTGGCCCCGGAAGACGAGAGGCTGAAGATCGCCATCACTAGGATTCTTCGCCTCAGGCTTGCCGGGCTCACCGTAGGTGCTGTCGGGGCAGATTTCCTCCGCCGCCGCATTGCCCCCTGCAGGAGAGGGGGAGGCCCGCCTGGGAATTCAAGAATTCGACGGACATCATGAGGCTGCGGCCGGGCCTCAACTACAACTTCACCGTCTTGGAGCTGGACGCAATGCTCTTGGAGTTATTCAAACGTGACCCCCAGCACTCATTCACACTGCCGAGGGGCGTAGTTCCTTTGTGCAATAACTCTTCGCTTGACCGGATCCGCGCCATGATGCCGTTGTGCGATTCACACGGCATCGTCCCAACTTGGCAAGAGCCTGTGGATGACGTTGTGCGAGCGTTCTTCGACACCTTGGAGGAAGTGCCGGTCCGCGCTGACGAGCAGAAGAGCCTCACCCGTGACACCACCGACGAGGAGCTGCAGCTCATCACTACTAGGGCGGAAGAGGCTGCGGCCGCAGCTGCTGCGGGTGTGTTTGGGTTTACTGTGGAGGAGGCGGAGGCTGCAGAGGCGGCAAACCTTGCCGAGCGCGCGGAGTTCATGGGCGAGGAGGAGCCTGCCGGTTCCGAAGCCGAGCCAAGCGAGGCCGGCGAGGAGGAGGCTGAGCCTTCAGAGAACTTGCCGCAGGCGGAGCCCCCGGCCCCGCCAAGGAGGCGCCTTCGCAGGGCCGGGGATGCAGCGGGGCGGCAGCCGGCTCCACAGCCACCGAGCCGCGCGACGCGCTCTACCGCGGCAAGCAATGTTGCCGCGGGAGCGCCTCACGCAACAGCGGCAACTGGAGCGGGATCTTCCCGGGCCACTGCCACTGCCCCCGCCAAGCGGGCAAGGGATCCTACTCCTCCACCTCGCCGCATCGAAGGAGGGCCGGACTTCGATCTTTCCGCGCTTAGCTCCGACGAGGAGGAAGAAGAGTGAGTTTTCTTTGGTGCTCTTATAATCCTTCAATATTGCTGTTTATATCTTGTATCTGACTTGCTCCAATCTGGACTCCTTTCTTTTCAGAACACTGGCCTAGAGAGCGGCGAAGAGGGCCAAGGCCGCGGTGATCGTCATCGAGGATGACCCCATCGTGTCAGCAGGAGGTGGGCCCGAGACCACCTTGACGGACCCGACAATTACCCCTCAGAGCAGCCCCCAGCGCAACCCCCAGCGTAAGTTCATAGTTTAGCCTTCTGCTGCCGTGCGCGCTTGAGTGCTTTTTCCTTTGTTGATATCTTGCTTGTTGACTTGTGCAGGAGCAGAGCAGCCTCATCAGGAGCGCCCGGAGGCCGGTCCCGAAGTGCCACCTTCTTCGACTACGCCGCCAAGGGAGGAGTCCCCGGCAAGGGAGCGCTCTCCGGCAAGGGGGGACTCTCCGGCAAGGGACGGCACTGCTGATCCTGCAGCGACCGAGGCCGCAACTGAAGATCTTGGCGCAGGTAATCCACTTGCCCAGAAACTTTCCCTTGGGTTCTGCTTCTTCCGTTTTTCCTTTCTTGGATTTTTGATTGATTTTCCTCCCTTCTTCGTTCTTCAGACCCATCTTTGGCTGAGCCAATGGAGACAGAGGGCGCCGGCGAGGAAGGTGCCGGTGCTGATGATACCGCCGGCGAGGGGGCCGCCGGGGCTGCTGCTGCGGAAGCCGGCGAGGGGTCGGGCGATCGCACTGACGACCCTGAGGCCGCAGGAGCGCCGGGCGCTGCGCCGACCGCCGAACCCTCTGCCGCTTCTGCGGAGCCGGGCTCCGAGGAGCCCCAGCCCGGCGCCTACTTGAAGGCCGGTGACAATATCTTCATCAAGCTACCCTGGGCGTCGAGCTCCAGGGCACCGGTCGAGGGAGAGACTTTTGATGGGGAGGTGCTCGCCTCTACTGGACTGTCATTGGTTGACGCGCCCGGCAGCAGCAGCGGCGAGCCTGAGGAGGAGCAGTTGCTGCGGAAGCTGCTGTCACTCTACCGCACCCGGCAAGCTAAGCTGGCTTCCCGGGAAGCGCTTGTCGCGAAGGCGGGAGTTGACATGGAAAAGCGCGCTGAGGAGCTCCGGGGCCAAAATCAAGAAGCTCTCCGGTCCCTGGCGCAGGAGCGGGAGCGAGTCGACGAGGAGCGCACGGCCTTTCTTCTCGAGAGGGCCGAGGCTGAGGAGGAACAAAGGCTGGCTGCCGAGAAGCAGTCCGCACGGGAAGGTGAACTAGTGCAGCGGAAGGCCAACCTCGATAGCTACGAGGAAGAGCTCGCCGAGCGTGAGCGAGCACTTGGCGGAGTGCTCAAGGAGGCAAAGGACACCGCGGCAACTGCAGAGGCCGCCAAGAAAGAGCTAGAGGAGAAGGTGGCGCAGCTGGAGGCCGATATTGGGAAGGGCGGCGAGGAGCTTGCCGTGCTCAAGCGTGAGCGCGAGAAGGATGCTGCCGCCCACGGTGAGCTACAAGGCCTTCTCGCTGAGAGGGGCAAGGAGCTCAGCGCCGCCAAGGATTCCAAAGCAGACCTAGAGCTGAAGCTGGCCACGCTGACGCGGACGCTGGAGGCCACCAAGGAGCGGGAGAAGACCTTGTCGGAGAAGGTCAAGGCTGACGCGGCGCTGCTGGAGAGCATTGCAGTTACCCAGAACTCGTTCAGAGACACAGTGGAGCACTGGACCGAGGGTCTGGTGAACGCTGCCGCAGTCATCAACGAGGAGCTGGCGCAGCTAGGGATGGAGGACTTTGGGTATCCTTCCGACGAGAGTCTTCAACCCAGCGCCAAGCTCAGCCTATTCTTCAAGGGCGTGGCTACGGCACTCCAGCGGCTCCGGGAGAGGATCCCGAAGCAGCTGGCCGACGAGTCGCGCAAAATCTGCGCCGGGGTTCTCCAGAAGGTGCTGATGAAGGTAGCCTTCCGCAACCCAGGCCTCAGCTTCACCAACGTCCTCAGGTCCTTGCCGCCTGACGCCGATCTGGATGCACTCAAGGCCCTTGTCGCACCCATTGTGGACAAGGTGAGCGAGATCAAGAGAGTCGAGGGCGGACGCGTAGATTAGGCCGCCCATTTCTTATTTTCCCTTGTCGCTGCTAATTATGTTATGAAAACAGTCTGTTAGAGCTGCGACAAGTTATCTTGTAATATAACTTTATTTCTGTTATCAATCTCTATGTTATTCCCTTTGCTAGATTCCTTCCTTTGTATGTTATTACCCTACGCTTCTAGGGAACTTGTCGGCGCAGGCGCCCGAGCCGCGAGCGCTGAGTGCGGAACTTCAGCAGCCTGCTGGCGGCGCTGCTTCCGACAAGAAACCTTGTCGCGACTAGATGCAGGACGCTTAAGCTGTTGAGCGGACTCGAAACAAAGTAAGGGCGCAACTAGCCACGAGTTGGTTCCTCCGCGCACAGGTTTTCCATACAAAGCAGGGTCGTTCGAGGAAGATAACTCAAATTTTTTAAAAAAGTGATTGCTAAAACTTTGGCAACTTAGCTTTTCTGTCATTTGCTTCCCGGTAAGGCAAGTCTTTGCTTGAACGACGCCTGGCCCATACCACAATCTTCTCCTTCCCCCCCGGCAAACTTGTGTGCGAGAGAACCTTCTTTTCCTTAAAAAGAAAAAGAAAGAGAAAATAATAATATGGAGCTCTTCCGCTCGTTACTGCTTACCGGATGTAGGTGCTGCACAAAGTGTCAGATAATCGCATGCAAGAAAGGAACTAATGCATGAAATGGAAAAGCTGTGCGGAGCACATGGGGTTTTACTTATGCACGGGATCTGCACCCGGCTTTGTACAAAGGATTACATGCAACAGCGGAAAGACTTGTACAAAAGGTGGTTGCCGGAACGGGTTCCGGCAACCGCGCCTTATGGGAAAAACTTACGAAGATGTTCTATGTTCCAGGAGTTGCTCACCGGAATGCCATCTTCGGTCTCAAGGCGGACAACGCCAGGCCTTGTGACTCGTCTCACCCGATAAGGGCCTTCCCACTTCGGCGTCAACTTGTTGGAATTCTTGGCGGACTGAACGCGCCGAAGAACAAGGTCGCCTTCCTCGAAGCTTCTGGCTTTAACTTTGCAGCTATGATAGCGGCGCAAAGCTTGCTGGTATCGAGCAGCTCGTACAGCAGCCTGAAGATGATCTTCCTCAAGGAGCAGCGCGTCGTCTTGCCGCATCTGTTCTTGCTCAAGCTCATCATAAACAAGCACTCGAGGTGATCCGTATACGAGTTCCGTGGGGAGAACTGCCTCTGCTCCATAGACTAGAGCGAAAGGTGTCTGGCCAGTGGCTCGATTTGGCGTCGTTCTGATCGACCAAAGAACCACCGGCAGCTCCTCGATCCAGTTCTTTCCGCACCTGTGCAGCCTGTCGAAAGTTCTGGTCTTGAGCCCGCACAGCACTTCAGCATTTGCCCTCTCTGCTTGACTATTGCTTCTTGGATGAGCAACAGAAGCGAAGCAGACCTTGGCGCCAAGGTCTTGGACGTACTGCATGAAGGTGCGGCTCGTGAATTGCGTGCCGTTGTCAGTGATGATCCTGTTAGGGATCCCGAAACGGCAAACAATCGACCTGAAGAACTTGACTGCTGACTGTGCTGTCACCTTCCTCACTGGCTGCACTTCCGGCCACTTTGTGAACTTGTCGATTGCGACGTACAAGTACTCAAAGCCCCCGACAGCTCGGGGGAAGGGGCCGAGGATATCGAGCCCCCAGACCGAAAATGGCCAGGATAAAGGGATCGTCTGGAGAGCTTGAGCTAGCTGGTGTATCTGTTTGGAGTGGAACTAGCACGCTTCACACTTGGTTACTTGTGCAGTTGCATCCTGGAGGGCTGTCGGCCAAAAGAAACCTTGCCGGAAAGCTTTGCCGGCAAGTGCTCTTGCGCCAATGTGGTGGCCACATATGCCTCCATGTATCTCCGCCAACAGCTTTTGTCCATCCTCCCGGCGAATACACTTCAATTTCACGCCGTTGAGTCTTCTTCTGTACAGTAAGCTATCGACAAACTGGTACATACTTGACTGCCGGGCTACTCTTTCCGCTTCTTCTTGTTCTTCGGGAAGTTCTCTTGTCTGAAGGAAGTGGACAATCTGTTGTGCCCATGCTGGAGCTTGTGGCTCGACAACAAGGACTAAAGGCGCATCTGCTGCTGCGGGAACATTCGCTTCCACGACAAGGACTTGTGGTCCTGCCGGAGCTTGATGTTCCCCGGCAAGCCTGCCGGAGCAAAACTTGTCGGGAGCGTCTGCTTCAACGGAACAAACCATAAGGCTTGCCGGAGCAGACTGCCCCTCAGCTTCCTTGGTGTTGATCTTGGGGACTTTCTTGGCGGCGGCTTCGGGGAGCTCTGCTGGAAAGTAGTCACCAGAAACTAACTTCCTCTTCTTGCTTTGTCCAGTTGATGGTGTTACGGATGGTTGAGTCAACTTAAGCACAAAGATCCCTGGTTCCACAGGTAACTTTAGTGCGGCGCACTTTGACAGGCCGTCAGCAATATCATTCTGAGCTCTTGGGATATGCTCCATTTGTAGGCCGTCAAAGTGCTCTTCTAGCTTCCTCACTTCATCGACATACGCTTCCATCAACGGACTCTAGTAGTTCTTGTTCACTTGTCGGACGACAAGCTGTGAGTCACCCCTGACAATGAGCTTCTTAATCCCAAGGTCTGCTGCGATTCTGAGACCGGCAAGTAATCCTTCATACTCTGCAGTATTGTTTGTTGCTTGCTCTTTGGGAAAGTGCATCTGGACTACGTACTTGAGGTGCTCTCCGGTGGGTGCGACAAGCAGTACGCCTGCACCGGCGCCTTGCAGCGAGAAGGCACCATCAAAGTACATCAGCCACTCTTTGCTTGCCTCTTTGACGGGGATGCTCGTTTCTGGAATTTCTTCATCTGGGGTTGGCGTCCACTCTGCTATGAACTCTGCCAATGCTCTGCTTTGGATAGTTGAGGTGCTCTCAAACTTGAGGCCAAAGCTTGACAGTTCCAGCACCCACTCGACAATCCTGCCCGTTGCTTCTGGATTTTGCAGTATCCTCTTCAGCGGAAAGCGAGTGACGACTGTGATCTCATGTGCTTGGAAGTAATGGCGCAGCTTTCTCGAGGCCATGAGGAGGCCGAAAAGCAACTTCTGCACACCAGAGTACCTTGATCTAGCCCCCTGCAGAAGAGAACTGACAAAGTAAACTGGGCGCTACACCATTCTCCTTGGCATCTTATCATGTTCCTGCGCAAACCCATGTTTGTCGGGACCAGAGCTTGTCGACAAAGCCCCCTGCTTATCGCTGGATGGATCTGCCGTGGTTGCTGGCTCATCATCCGCCTCCCTCTCCGCCACTAACGCAGCACTAACCACTTGATTGGTTGCCGCTATATACAGCAGCAACTTCTCTTGTGGCTTAGGTGCGACAAGCGTTGGAGTGGAGGACAGGTATCTCTTCAAGTCCTGCAGCGCAGCCTCCGCTTCCGGAGTCCATTTCATTGGACCTGCCTTTTTCAAAATTTTGAAAAATGGCAGGGCGCGCTCGGCAGATCTAGAGATAAACCTGCTGAGAGCAGCCACGCAACCGGCAAGCCTTCGTACATCCTTGACGCGCTTTGGTGCTTCGATCTGCTCGATGGCTTTGATCTTGTCGGGATTGGCTTCAATTCCCCGCTGAGACACGAAGAACCCGAGAAGCTTGCTGTAAGGGACTCCAAACACGCACTTCTCGGGTTAAGCTTGAGGTTGATCTTGCGCAGGTTTGCAAATGTTTCGCCTAAATCTTGAATCAGGGTCGCCTTGTTCTTGCTCTTGACCACTATGTCATCCATGTAAGCTTCCACATTTCTGTGCATTTGCGGCTCAAAAGCATGGTGGACTACCCTTGCGAATGTTGAACCAGCATTCTTCAAACCGAAAGGCATCTGTACGAAGCAGTACGTGCCACACGGGGTGATAAATGTGGTTTTCTCTTCATCTTCTTCTGCCATGAAGATCTGATGGTATCCTGAGTATGCATCAAGAAATGAAACCAAATCACATCCGGCTGTGGAGTCAACAATCTGGTCAATACGCGGCAAGGGAATTGGGTCTTTGGGACAAGCTTTATTAACATCAGTGAAGTCAATACAAAGTCTCCATTTCCCGTTAGCTTTGTGCACAACAACAGGATTGGCCAACCACGTGGGATGGAGTACTCCTCTGACAAGGCCTGCTGCTTCCAACTTCTTGATTTCTTTTGCGATGAATTCTTGGCGCTCTACTGCCTGCTTCCTGACTCTCTGCTTGACAGGCCGCGCATGAGGACAGACGGCAAGGTGGTGCTCAATCACTTTCCTGGGAACACCGGGGATATCAGACGGTTGCCACGCAAACACGTCGACATTCGCCCGCAGGAAAGCAACGAGCGCGCTTTCCTACTTGGGGTCAAGAGTGGCGCTGATGGTAAATGTACCACCAGTGCCATCCTCCTTGGCGGACACCTTCTTGGTCTCAGGTGGAGCTGCCATTGCCTTCTTACACTTGCCGGTGGAGCTCGATGGTGCGTCCTTGACGGTAGCACAGCACTCCGAAGAGGTGCGCTTGCTGGAGTAGGCATCAGAGCTCTTGCCGGACTTGGTCTTCTTCTTCCCCCCGGGAGCTTCAGCGGCAAGTGTCCTGCGTTCTGCTGCGGCTGCTGCCTCCCGGTAGATCTTGTTGGCACAGATAAGAGCATCCTTCTTGTCGCCAGGGACAGAGATGACACTTATTGGGCCTGGCATTTTCAGTATGTTGTACGCATAGTGAGAGGCTGCCATGAACTTGGCGAGTGCCGGACGCCCAAGGATTCCATTGTAAGTCGGCAACGTCAAACATGACCCTCTCAGTCCTGAAGTTCAGCTCACTGCCAAATGTTACAGGCAACGTGATCTTTCCCTTTGGCTTGCTCCTTCCCGGGTTGATTCCTTGAAATGTGCCGGTCTCTTCGAGCTCGCTGTCAGGGATCTGGAGCTTCTGGAGCACCGCGGAGGAGATCAGGTTCAAGCCGGCCCCGCCGTCAACTAGAATCTTAGTGACCTTGAGGTTGCGGATTGTTGGTGAAACCAACATCGGCAAGCACCCGACCGCAGTTATGCGATCCGGGTGGTCCTCAATATCAAAGATGATAGGCGTGCCGGACCATTTCAGAGGCTTGCGTGACTCGACGGGTGGTTCTGCTGCATTAACTTCCCGCACCCACTGCTTGAGCTGGCGGTGCGAGGCATGCAGAGAAGCACCACCGTCAACGCACAGGACCTCTGTGGCTTTCTGGAACTCCTGCTCATCAGTCTCCTCATCATCCATATCTTCGTCTTCGTTATCATCTTCATCCTTGTCGCGGCCACGGGGAGGTCTGTCTCCTTGCCGCTGCTTGGCCTTGCCGCGGCGTCCTCCTCGGCTGGGACGTTTCTTGTCGGACCCACCAGCTCCTTCCTGGGCCTTCTCTTTGTCGCGCCGCTCGTATTCAGCTTTCTGTTGCTCAACAAGCTGTTCGACTTTCTTACAGTTCTGGAGATCATGGCCCTTGGTGCGGTGGATCTTGCAATATTGCTTGTTGGGGCCGTCCTGCTTGTCGGCGACTGCTGCCTCCGCGGCAACCTCCTTACCGGAGTCACCAGCTTTGGCTTCCTTGGCGCCGCCACCGTTGCCGGACTGCTCAACAACTAGCACTTCTTTGCCTTTCCTCCTTCTGTTGTTCCGCCGCCGGTTTTTCCTTGTCGGGGCAGCATCTTCACTGTCAGATCCTCCCGCTCCTATATTTTCTCCGGGGAGTCGCCTCCCTTCCTCAGCACGCGCACACTTGTCGGCCAGTGCATATAACTCACTGACGTCCCTGATCTTGCACATCGCCATTTCCTCCCACATCCTGCGGTTCCGCACATTCTGATGGAACGCGCTCATCACCGCGGCAGGGTGGACGTCTGGGCTGTTGTGCTGCACACTACTGAATCTCTGAATGTACTTGCGCAGGGGCTCTCCTTCCTTCTGGGCGAGCAGATGAAGATCACTCTTCTGGCCATGAGGCTTGTGTCCGCCGGTAAAGGCACCGACAAACTGATGGCACAGATCAGCCCAAGAGGATATGGAGTTGTCCGGCAAGTGCATGAGCCAGGATCTGACGTTGGGCTTGAGCACCAGCGGGAAGTAGTTGGCAAGGATCTTGTCATCTCATCCCCCGGCAGCTTGCACCGCAATGATGTAGATGCTGAGGAACTCTGACGGATGCGTCTTGCCGTCGTACTTCTCCGGTACGTCTAGCTTGAAGTTCTTTGTACTGGGCCACTGGACTTGCCGCAGCTCACGAGTGAACGCAGGACAACCCATCGCGTACGGCAGATCGCCTGGTTCCCCTGGCGCATGCATGTCAACAGAGGGCCCAGCGCGCTTGTCGGATTGACATCGCGCTTCTCTTCGGCGCTCGATGCGGGTTCGAGCGTCTTCTTGTTGTCGATCATGAAGAACTTGGCGCTGATCGCGACGAGCTCGTGGATCCGACGATGCAGTGGAGTCGCTGTCGAGGTGGATCCGGCGAGTCGGCGATCTTGGCCTTCGGGGCGGTGATTGCATGGTAGTTGCACCTCCGCCCGTTTCGTCGCCACCGGCTCGCGTCCGGCGGCCCTGCCGCGGCGGCGACGCGCTCGGCCGCCGTGGAGTGTCGCCGTTGGCGTAGCCGATGAGACTCTGAATGGTGGCTCTCCATTCGTCGATCTTGTCTGATGTCGGAGGGTAATCTAGGAGAAGTTGAGCTCGTGCCAAAGCTTCTGCTGGAGTGGTGGGTAGCAGTGGCGGACGGCGCGAGGAGCGGGACATGCTCGAACTTCTAACTATGTTAGAAGGAGCAGTATCCCGTCCAGGCGACCGTGCCCCGCTCGTGCCAGCACGCTGGCGTGCATGCTGGTCTTGAGCGCCCCGAGATCCACCAGCTTGGTCTTGGGCTATCATGCGTATGGCACTGCTAGTGCCATGACGCTGTTGATCTTGCGCCTCCTGAGAGTGGCGTGGAACATGTACAGTCGCCGAGGTTTGTGCAGCCTTGTTCTTGGACCTGGCGGCATCATGAGCTTCCTCGTCGACGTCCTTTCTTCCGTCAGCGTCCATCCCACCACTCGTTTGCTCCAACGGTGGCGGAAGTGATGTGGATGGAGCGGCTGCCGCCGAAGTCTTCTTCTTTGGTGGCATGTTGATGAAGGGAATAAAGATCTAGCTCGTGTGAACACCGGATCTGGTTCACACAATCTCAACACCCCCTACTTGGCGCGCCAAAGATGTCGGGGAAAACTGATCCAGGAACACCTATGGGGCCGGCGGACCGGGCCCCTTTCGGTTCGGCGGGGGGCGGAGGTCGCACGAAGAGCAGATCGAGGCGAGGCACACGAGCAGTTTACCCAGCTTCAGAGCTCTCCAGAGAGATAACACTCCTACTGCTGCTTGTCTGGTTGTATTATCTGGTGTTCTTGCTCTCGAGCGAGAGAGTGTGATGTTTTTTGGGCTACGAATGAATCGAAGCAAACTGTCCGAACCTCCGAACCAAACCCCCTCTACGTTGCGCATGGGCCTCCTTTTATACACTAAAGGGGTCACCGACAGGTGGCAACGCAGAGGAGGGTAAAAACGTAAAAAGCGAGGTAGTTGATACAGTTGCTTGTACAGTGCACCCTACCTAACCCTGACGGTAGGGGACAAGGGAATTAAATGCCCGTCTGAGTCGCCCGAACAGTGCAGAAAAGGACCGTTAGGGGCGCCACCGTTCGCCATGATGGCGATCTTGTCAGCTTCGCATGCCACTGCGCACCGCTAGCTGCACAGCCTCCCGCCACGCGCGCCCGGAGAGGCCCCCAGAGCGACACGTTGGTGGATGCGCTGGAGCGTGGGCGTAGAGTGGCCGCCTGCCGCGGCAAGCGCCTTGCCACTGTTGTTATCTCGCCGGGTCCAGAAGCTCGTCGCTCACCGGGCCTCGGTGTACCTTGTTTAGTCTTCCCGGCAAGCTCCTCTTGCCGGGGCCTTGTTGCCTTGCCGGAGTGCGTGGCGCGTCGCGGCAAGTTCCTTGGAGTGCCTTGGTTGGCCTTCCCGGCAAGCTCCTCTTGCCGGGGTCTTGTCTCCTTAGCTTAAATACTTTGTTCTTGGATGGCTCCAAGGGAACCTTGGGGGATCTTGGCGTTCGCCCGGCAAGGGAACCTTGGATGGCTGCAACTGCCCGTGCACAAGTTCGGGGTACTAGGGTACCCCTATTCTAGTACACCGACACTCATTCTATGTTTGTTGATTCAAGAGGCTCGTTGTTCATATGCAATTTTCCTAGGTATATAAACTGGTTGACTTTCATGTAAGCAATCGAGGTGGGATTACTCTGAGTACATGTGTGAAAATCAGGTAAGGTACAGATACAGAAGCGTGCATGCATGTCCAAACATGTGTGCAGGCCCAATAAGAGAATGTGGACGTGGACCAATTGGATGGACAAAGCTTTTAGTACTGCCTCGCAGCAACTAGATGGACTGTCGATCAAAACTAACGGAAAAAACTGAAAGTGTAAATTCACAGAAAGAAGCGTATTGTGACGGTGAACCCAAAGAGTCAATCCGTGCTTTATTATTAGGGAAAGATTTATATTATTACTGTTATCGTATATTTTATAGAGACTTATATATACACTATAAAAACATCCCACGTGTTATTAACTTATAAAAGTAAATGTTTAACGGAAATTGGCAAGGATAATCCTGGTTGTTTTTGACTCACAGGCAAGGAAAATCCTGGTGATTGCGTACAAAAGCTTGCGAAGATTTTAGGGACCAATTTAATAATAACGCGCTCATTTTTATTTTGAGCAATAACTCGCTAATTTCTTAATTATATATATATATATATATATATATATATATATATATATATATATATATATATAAGATGTGCCCCTCTGGTTTATTCTTTGATATTAATTGCTCCTTCTAACATAACATTATATATATAATGAGCCCACCTAATACGTGTATTTCAAGGAAGTGCAAATGGGCTAGGATTTCCTAGAAAATATAAATGAGCCTGATTGATGCGGAATTATTTGTTCACCCAGCCCAGCAAATGGACTGTACATTCTAGAAAACATGGGTTAAATATATGCCACATTTTTGCAGGCTGACATGTGGGACAATAGGTCGAAGCCTACGTAGGGCGTTGTCAACTTGGTCAACAAATGATTGTGTCATCCACAGCCATTGGATTTATATCCAACTGCCAGCATGCACCTTCAATCTCTTATCTTCTTCCTCCAGCGTCGCCGGGTCCGTCTGGTCCGGCCTCCGGTGGCTAGCGGCTCTGCTTAGCACTCATCGCTGCGAAGCACTACCCCACCGCCGGCCAAGCTATCCCTCCACCCCTCGACACCTCCTGTTATTCTCCACAGACTACAGCCCCACGCCGCAACAGAACCAGTTACAAACCTTCTCCTCCTCTCAATCTGCGACTGCACTGCCGCGTTTTCCCATCTCTGAGTTGTTCCTGTCCGGGGCCTCACCGTCGTCCACCGCCTCGCTACGTTTGGTGCGGCGTGGTCAACAAACGAGAGTCATCAGAAGAGGACTGTATGTGGAGAGCCTGACGGCTGGGACCAACGAAGTCCATGGTCGCACGCAAGGAAAGTTCCTCCTTATTAAGCTGGAAAAAAAATGTTTCCTCCACCTGATAGCTGGGACCCACCGGCTGTATCTTCGTACAGAAGGAAGTGCCTCCTTGTTTGAGAAAAAAAATATTCATCCCGTTGACAGCTGGGACCCATCAGATTTGGTGACTGACTTGTGGGCCTACTAAGCGGACATGTACACACGGCTTTGTCAACTTCATCAACAAATGATTCTAGCAGCTGGACCGTTGGATGTTAATCCAATAGCTGTGCTCCTTCTTCAACCTCTGTTCTTGCTCCTGTCTCCCGTGGGCGGCACCGCGGCTGTGCTGCCGCGCACCCGAACCAGTGAAGTTTCCCACTCCTCTCCATCTGCAACTCCACTGCCCAATTCCCCATCTCCGAGTCGTTCCAATCTGGGTGCGCTCGGCACGGTGTGGTCAACGTGGTCAACAACCGATAGTCATCGGAAGATGTCTGTACGTGAGAGACTGACAGTGGGGACACACCACGCCCATGGACGCATGCATGCAACGGAACGCGGCAAGGTCAACCTGGTCAAGGAACGACTTCCATCGGAAGTATACTGTACGTGGAGAGTCTCAGCTGGGTCCATGGCCGCAACAAGTAAGTGCCTCCTTATTACGCGGAAAATAATGATTCCTCCAACTGACAGCAGGGACCCACTGGACAGGCCACCGTATTTTTCGAAAAAAACGTTTGCCCCCTGACTGCTGGGACCCACCTGACGGGCCACCATATTTCACGAAAAAAACGTTCCCCTCGCTGTCAGCTCGGACCCACCGTAAGTGTCTCCTTATTACGCACAAAAAAATGAATACTCCCCCGGCTAGCTGGGACCCACCTTGGTGGGAAGTTGACGGGGATGAAGGGCTCTGTCAACTTAGTCAATATGAACGATTCTAGCTCCAGTGACCGTACGATGTCCATCCAACGGCCGTAGTGCTTCTTCAACCTCTGGTCCTCTTGCTCCAGCCGCCCAAAGCAGCGCCGGTCGTGCTGCATGCTCCTGCCTCCCGTGGCCGGCTGTGCTGCCGCGAAGGCCTCACCGCCCCCTACTATTCCCACCATTGGCCAGGACCTGCGGCGACAGCAGCCTCACACCATAGCCGAACCAGTGAACCCTCGTACTCCTCTCCGCGCGAGCTTCCACTGCCGAGTCTTCCCCGGCTCCATGTCGTCCCGTTCCTAGGCCTCGCCGTCATCCACCGCCGTGGTGCTCTCCGCGCGGCGTGGCCAACATGGTCAAGGAACGACTTCCATCAGAAGAGTATTGTACGTGGAGAGGCTGACAACTGGGTCCACGGCCACAGCCCAGTTTTTTTGTGATTAGCCAAGTAAGTCGCTTTATCAGGCCTGTTGGGCTGCAAATCTTTCAAGGCGAGGAGAGCTTTCATTCGGCTGTCCGAGAAAATGCCCCGTCAGTAATGAGAAATGGGTTGTACATTTTTAAATCACATCAAACCAGCAATTAGTTTCAATTTTTTTTCATTTCGAGATTTTAAATTACATTAATTTTTATGCGTGGAGAATTTGTTGGATTTTATATTGATATACATTTATTTTTAAATTCAGTTTGAATGTGAGTCGAAATTTCGGGATTAAAAACAGCTCGGACCGCACTGAGATATGCAAAATTTTGTAAATTTTTTTAACCGTGGCCACAATATGGGCTCCAAAAAAACTTAGGAATTAGCAAATGGGCTGTAAATTATTAGAAATAATGGCAGATGGGTTGTATTTTGTTTTCCACAGATTTGAGGCTTTCCTAAAAAAAGGTTGACGCACAAGCAGTGACTGTTCGATGTCCATTGAACGGCCGTCGTGCTTCTTCAATCTCTGCTCTTCCCGCTCCAGCCGCTCAAACAAGCGCCGGCGGGACTGCCTGCTCCCTCCTCCCCGCGGCCGGCTGTGCTGCCGCATAGGCCTCACCACCCCATCGTACTCCCATCGCTGGCCTAGCCATCCCTCTACTCACCCACACCTGCTGTTATTCTCCGGCGACGGCAGACGAACCAGCAAACCCTCGTACAGTCATACTCCCCTCCGCGTGGGAAACAACTGCCGAGTCTTCCCTGCCTCCGTGTCGTTCCCTTCCTAGGCCTCGCCATCGTCCACCGCCCTGGTGCTCTCGGCACGGCCTGGTCAATGTGGCCAACGACCGACACCCCCTGTTATTCTGCGGCGACGGCAGCCTCACACCGCAGCGAACCAGTGAACCCTCATACTCCTCTACGCGTGGGCATCCACTGCCGCGTCTTCCTCGGCTCCGCGTCATCCCCTTCCTAGGCCTCGCCATCGTCCACCGCCTTGGTGCTCTCGGCGCGGCGTGGTCAACATGGTCAAGGAACGGCTTCCATCGGACGTGGACTGTACGTGGAGAGGCTGACAGATGGGTCCATGGCCGCAGCAAGGAAGTGCCTCCTTATTACGTGCAAAATAATTATTCCTCCACCTGACAGTGGGGACCCACCGGACGGGCCACCGTATTTCGTGAAAAAAACGTTTTCCCCTGACTGCTCGGACCCACCAGCTACATCTTTGCACGCAAGGAAGTGCGTCCGGGTAAAAAAATGAGTTGCCCCCCTGATTGCTGGGACCCACCAGCTACATCTTCGCAGGCAAGGAAGTGCCTGACAGTCGGGACCCACTTGGTCGAAGCGTACTTAGCGTTGTCATTCTGGTCGTGAACTTGTACGTACATATATACTCATGGATGTAGAGGCGCGCACGTGTCGTAGTAGAGGCGCGCACGTAGCATGTACACGTACGTGCAGCAGCCAGGGTGCAAGAAAGAAAATACGGCCACGTATGTGTACATATGGGCAGGGTCTCGAACGCCTACTCGCGCATACGTACGGCCAGGGCTCGTGTACATGGCTGGGTCGGAACGGAGAAACATCATCGTCGTCGCGTTCATGGGGAGGCAACGAAATGCGTTGTGTTCATGGGGAGGCAACGAAATGCGTCGTGTTCATCGGGAGGCAACAGAACGCGTGGGAGCCAACCGGCTGGGTCGGAATGAAATGCGTGGTCGTGTTCATCGGGAGGGCTTGGACGGAACATGCGATGGAAAGGAGGCATGGCGTATCGCACAATGGAGGAAACGGACCTCCTACATTCGGAACGGGGTCCTGTTGATCGGGAGGGGTCTGGCGTACCACAAAACGTTGGAAACGGACCTCCTACGGTCGGAACGGGGGTCCTGTTGATTGGGAGGGGTGTGGCATACCGCAAAACGGACGAAACGGACCCCCTACGGTCGAAACGGGGGTCCTGTTGATCGGGAGGGGTGTGGCGTACCGCAAAACGGACGAAACGGACCTCCTACGGTCGAAACAAGGGTCCTGTTCATCAGGAGGGGTGCGGCGTACCGCAAAACGGGACTCCACGGGATACTGTTCATCTCCACCGTCGACCTCCTCCAGCCTCCACGGGCTACCGTCGACCTCCTCCAGCCTCCACGGGCTCCTGTTCATCCAGCCTCCACCGCGCGCTACTCCACTGGCTACTGTTCAACCACCCCTCCACGGGCACCCCTCCACCGTCTACTGTTCATCCAGCCCTCCACACCACGGGGTCCTGTTCAACCACCCCTCCACGGGCACCCCTCCACCGTCTAGTGTTCATCCAGCCCTCCACAACACCACGGGGTCCTGTTCATCCAGAGGCAACACCACTGCTCACTGTTCATCCAACCCCCCCGCCCCCTGCAACGCTCACTATTCATCCCAGAGGCAGCATCGATCGGCTTCAGTTAGCAGCAGTAGTGAAGGAATCGCTCGATCGGGTTCAGTTAACAGCCATCAATTGATCGCTTGGGTTCAGTAACGCGTAGCCTGCAATGCAATCGCTTGGGTTCAGTTAGAGCCCAACGCCTCGCTCGGGTTCAGTTAGAGCCAACGCCTTGCACACACGCGCGTATGTGTATGAGAGAAACGCACATTGCTTGGCCCCCGACCTCCCACCGTAACCGGGAACTCCTTGAAATTTTCTCGCCCTAGCTTCTACCAGGGTTTTTTCTGTCATGGATGGCCCAAAGAATGTCATGCAGCTGTGTCTCCGGCCCGCCCAGGACGAAAAGCGCATTTTCTGTCATGATTTTTTGTCATAGAAGTAGGAGCCCACCACATCTCTGATGATACCGGGTTTTGTCACAATTATCGTCATAGAAGTGTCATGTATGACAGAAAAGAATTTCGTTCGACCCAAAATGTCACGGATGTGTCTTTATTTTTGTAGTGATGCTAGGTCATGGCGACATGCATGTATGACCAAAGTATCGATCATTATGTGCATCCGCCCTGCTGACACGAAGTGGGAGGTGGTGGGCCAAGCATCCTAGCTAGGTACAACATTATGTCATTATATATATATATCCTAGCTAGGTGGTTGTTAGGGTGCTTTTGGGTTTGTGAGGCAGGTGCCACTAAAGTTATGCATTGTGTATTTAAAGTTATAAACATACCCAATATTCATACATATATTTGACCACTTCCAGGTGGTTCTTGACTTCTGGCCCCTCTCATCGATCTTCAATGATGCGCCCAACCATGGGCCCGCGGGGTCAAAGTTGTGCATTGGAATTTTGAACATCACATACCACCCTTTTCACTCATATATATTTGGGCCACATGCTGGTGTGGCTGTCTTTTGACCCTTCCTAACGTTATTTTTTGCTGCAAAGACTCTGATGATCTTCAACGGACACGGGGTATAATATGGAAACCGTGTGCGATACAAGTTCGATGTGAATCACCATGACCGCGCAAGCACGAGCAAATTAAGGTGGAGGTACTGGCTCAATCATGTGCGATGCAAGTGCGCTAAAATCACCATGACCGCGCAAGCGTGAGCAAAGGGTGGAGGTACTGGCTCAACCATGTGTAATGCAAGTGCGCTGAAATCACCACGACCGCACAAGCAAGAGCAAAGGGTGGAGGTACTGGCTTAACCGTGCGCGATGCAAGTGCGCTGTAGAACCACCACCTGTGGAAGCTAAATGTGGGTAAGTTTACTTTGAGATTAGGATGAACCATGTGCGATAGACCAGCTAGCTAGAAATATAAAAAACAAACTACCTGCCTTGACTGTTGCAAAAATCGATGGATCTGTGCCACTTTTCCTTATTATCATACACGCATATTGTTATTGGACCATGTGTGATCTTGGGCACTCCCGCCGCACATCAATTCCTTTACCCAAATTTTAGTAGCCACCATACTTCAACCGTCGCCCACACTCCTCCAGCACCGACCTTATAGTAAAATTCTAGCAGCCAAGGCATTTGAACCGTCGCCCTCCCTCGTCCACCACCATCTCCACCCCCCTCCACAGTCCCTCACCCGCCGCCCGCCAACCCTACCAGTCTACCCGTTCCCCTAGCTTAGATAATAAACTTCAAGTTATCCAGCAATTCCCATACTGTTGCCCCACTCCCCTGAGTTTTTAGATGAGGCCTGCGGTGTCCCTCCCCGCCAGATCCACATCCCCTGCTCCAGAATGTCGTAGCATAAGCTCGACCACGTATTCCGGGGAGCCCGACGAGTGTTCGGCCAAGAAGAAGTTTATCATGGCCTCTATGGCGGACATTGGCGAGGTGTCCGCCGTTTGCCCCGACCTCTCGATCCCGGAGCAACACATCACTGCGGGAGCCGGCGAAGACGTTGACTAAGTTGCCATGCCGAAGGCTTCATGTCAGCGGGCTAGTATATTATTGTATCTCGGGAAAGCAGGCTACGACATCAAGCTTGTCCACACCGGCGGCTTCATGCGGGCCATGTTACAGGTTAAGTGGTCCATCCCCAACCCCTCTGGTTCAACCACCATCGATCTCTTCGACGGCCCTGCCACTGATCTCCTCCGCCAAGCGGTCAAGGATTGGCGAGCTTTATACGCCATCGAGCCCATTTTGTCACTTCTGAAGGACACGTTCTACGGCGGCGGCTTGGGATCCTCAATTGCCAAGTCAGATCTCATCGACCACGACCATGACCACGAGGAGGGCACCCACGAAGGTTCTTCCAAGGTTAAACGGCCCATCTATGACATCAGAGAGCACACCATGGGTCTGTGATCTTCCAACTAGAAGGATCTCGTCCATGAAATGTGAGGCAACATTCTATCAGCAAACATTACCTTTTCTAGCTTGCCAACCCATACACTTTGTTGTAGTAACATTTGACGTGCGGTGCTTTAACTATGTCGTGTTTAATTATTTCAGTTATGCAAAAATGTATTGTTCAATAGGTCTATGTGATGTTTAAGTATGAATTGTCCACTTTAGTTTCACGAATGGCTATATTGGGTTGTTTATAGTGAGTAGACGGCTTGTTTATCTGTATTTGGTTGTTAGGTTGGTTGGAGTGAGCATTTTTTCAGTTATCGAGCAGATGCCTTGTTTATCCGTATTTGGTTCTTAGTTTGGTTGCAGCGAGTATTTGTCCAGTTATCAAGTAGATGCCTTGTTTATCTGTATTTTGTTGTTAGGTTGCTTTTTTTAGCATTTGTCCAGTTATCAAGAAGATGCCTTGTTTATCTGTATTTGGTTGTTAGGTTGCTTTTTTTAGCATTTCTCCAGTTATCAAGCAGATGCCTTGTTTATCTTTATCTGCTTGTTAGGTTGGTTGCAGTGAGCATTTTGTCCAGTTTTCAAGCATATGCCCTGTTTATCTGTATTTCCTTGTTAGGTTGGTTGTAGTGAGACTCTGTCCAGTTTTCAATGGCTATATTTGGTTGTTATACTGGTCATTTATTCCTTGTTTATTTCAGTCATTCACAATGTGTGGTTAATTATGTGCAAGTCGGAACTGTGCCACTCGACTACATCAATACCAGTTTGAACTGCTATATTTGGTTCCAGTTATTCTTGGTGTAGTTAACACATGCCCTTTATTTCAGTTTTACACATTTATCCAGTGTGATGTTTAAGCATTACCTACGTTCTTTTCATTTTCAACAATACCAGTTTGAATTGCAATATTTCATGGCTGTTAAGCTTGCTGTCGGTAACATTGCCTTCCATTTTATATCTGCTTTGACAACATGCTGAAACCAACACATTCAAGCTATCATTTGGAGATGATGTTGTTTACCTTTGCTATATTTGTTTGATGTTAAGATTGATGTACTTATCATGCCTTTCCACTACTTATGCAGGACAACAACGGGAGTGGCCACCATTTTCCGCCGAGGTTAGCTTCATCCCTCGGCTTTTACTCCCCCCGTCATTCCATAATGTAGTGCATATAGATCCAGTCATGGACACTAGTGAACTTCTAATATTGACTTGTTGCTTGTAGGTACATATGCCCTTGGCAAGGATCCACGCATCGACCCTTTTTACGTATGGAGCAATGAGATATTGATGAACAAGCATCAAGTGAGCAAGCTCATAAGGATTATTAGCAAAAAGATACGAATGGTGGCAAGAAAATTATTAGTTTATGCTCTATCCAACACAACAGTGATCTATAGGATGGTAACTACAAACTTTGCAACCTTCTCTTTTTACTGCCCATAATGAGTTGTTAGACAACAATGTCTGAAACTTTTTCGTTCCTAGTGGTTCCTAAAGCAGTTAACTCAAGATTACCTCGCAAAGTACATGATTGGTGCACACACAATGAAGGTTAAAGTATTCCATCCAGACTACAATGAGCATCGAGAAGTCCTAACGAAGAAAGTGAAGGATGGACGGGCAGCCATCACAAGGGATTGGCCTAGAGTCGTGTGCGCCTTACGCATAGAGGAGGGCATAATATAGGCATCCCGCTTCACCTTCTCCAACAACCAAAATGTCTATCGCCTCTCTCTTTACAGTCTTTAGTACAACTGTGGTTCATCATTCTTTACTTGGTGCTTCTGTAGTTCTTCAGTATATGTACATGTGCATTGAATTATGGATTCGTGGTTGAACCTATATTTGTAATAAACATGGTTGGATATGAAATAAGTGATTTCCTACTTTCAAATTCATATCATGTAATTTTTAAATTATGGATTAATTGGATTAATTATGGATTAAATAGGGATTACACTGTACACGGTTTGCAAAAGTGAAACGTCTGCGATATACGTGGAGATCAGAAACGTTTCTAGGATCCTTACATGTGCGATCAATCTCCACTACACACACGACTTTCTCTTGAAAACTGTTTGTGTTAGGCCACCTTGCGCAAATGTTTATCACATAAAAAGTGTGTGTGATGGACAACCTTTGCCACACAATTTCTTTCTATGCACCGTGTGTGATGCATTCAATAACGCAAATGATAAAATTATAAATATCGTGTGCAATGGCAATGCTATCACAAAAGATTTAACAGGAAAAATTGTTTGTGATGTACCTATGAACGGAAACGTTTTCCTTGGAGCGCATGTGTGGCATGTACATACGAATGGAAACGTTTAGCGGGGACTGACTGTGTGGGATGTACTTGTGACCGGAAACAATTTCGCCGTATAATTGTAATTTTTTAGCTGTACTGTACGTATTTCCGTATTTGAGTGCTCGCCGGTCGCACACGACCTCATTTTGACAAACGTGTGTGCCAGGAGGGCATATCCCCGACGATTTCTGGGTCGTGTGGCAAGGACCCTCCTATCTCCCACACTCACTTGGCGATGGTTCCAGATGCCGTCGCAGAAAGGGGTTAAAAAATGTTTGTTTAGGACCGCCACGCACCAGTGTATCTATCATACAATGGGAAGAGGTGCCTGGTAGTGGGTTCAATCTTACGGTGCTTGATCCTAGTGACAGAAAGGGAATCAACACGTATGTATCGTTGCTACTAAGGATAAAAATACGAGACCTATAGCTTCCGCCATATAGATAAAACGGATCTTGCCTACATCATGTCATCGTTCTTATTGCATTACTCCGTTTTTCCATGAACTTAATACACTCGATGCATGCTGGATAGCGGTCGATGTGTGGAGTAATAGTAGTAGATGCAGGCAGGAGTCGGTATACTAATCTTGGACGTGATGCATATGTAATGATCATTTCCTGGATATTGTCATAATTATTTGAAGTTCTATCAATTGCCCAACAGTAATTTGTTTACCCACCGTTTGCTATTTTCGTGAGAGAAGCCACTAGTGAAACCTATGGCCCACAGGTCTTATTTATCATATATTTGCCTTTGCGTTGTACCTTTTTCCTTGCTTTTATTGTCAGATCTATTAAACCAACAATACAAAAATACTTTGCTGCACTTTATTTTATTTGCGATCTATTTATCCAATCTATTACAACCTTTTTACCGTTACCCGAAAGGGGTTGACAACCTCTTTAACACGTCGAGTTGTGAGGTGTCGTTATTTGTGCGCAGGGGCTGTTTATGTTTTGTTGCTTGGTTCTCCTACTGGTTCGATAACCTTGGTTTCATAACTGAGGGAAATACCTACCACCGCTGTGTTGCATCATCCCTCCCTCTCCGGGGACATACTGACGTAGTTCCAACTGCCATGAGTAGTGAGGGGAGACGATAGGGTGAGTTGGGTGATGGTGCTACCGGAGAATGCCGAGAACTAGTAATTATAGGTGGAAGGTAGGTGAAGCAGCGTGTCGCGGGAAACGCGATGGTCATCGGAATTCAATGCATAAGTAGGCATGGCTTAGCGCGCCAGCATACCGCGGAAAAATGGAAAAATTGATGTGCCATCTCGTCCCTTGAGTGGTTCGTCTTGTCTGTGTTGGGGTGCACATCGGCATGACGGTCAAACGAGTGCACTCGAATCATCCAGATGAGGTACTCCATCCTTGTAAAAAATTATTCCACCACTCATCAACTACCTTGGTTGGTGAGATTTTTGAACTGAGCCTTGCAAACCGGAAAGGAGGTAGTACATGCGTGATCCCCTAGTTTTCATGTAGGATCGGGTAGATTGGATAGTGTACGTGTCGGCTCGGATTAGCTGATGAAACTTCGCTGGGAGATAAGGCATTTGCGAATGTTTTTGCTGGCAATTTCTCCAGATTCGCATGTCATTTTCTTCAGAACAAGTTGCCAGTTTCTTCAGAGGTAGGCATTTGTATTCAAAAAACTGCCACCTTTGGATCTTGAGTCGCAACTAAAACTGCCAAGAGCGTATTATTAGGCTAGCTAGTGATCGATTAGTAACTTGTAAACACTGAGTGAAAAAAAATTAGGAACTACTAGTAACATGTAAACACTTAGAGCACAAAAATAAGGATCATGTTTTGCATAGTAGTAAGAGCCGATCCGTTCGAAATGTTCACACGAGACTCACATGACTGGCATTGTAATATTGTTCACATTATTAGCCCAAATTCAAAACCAACTAAGTAACATGTTAATGCATCTCAATGATTCATAGATCATATACAAATATGTAGCTCCAAAAGGAAAGATCTAGAAAAAACATTTGTTCTTCCTACTAACATGGATGCTTCTCTGGGACAACATTTAATACAGACTGAAAGACAAATTTGTTTGCCCAGTCTACAATTCCTCTTGCAAACGTTAGTGGTTTCACCAATAGCTGGAACCATCAGAATGAACCACACATGATGGAGGAACATCCACTGCAATATGATTTGGTCTTCTCTCGATCACACGACGATACTATTTTCGGAATACAAACTTTAACTTAGGCAAAATGATGCCCATTGTATAATCAGACCAAAGCAATGAAGCACATAGTATTGGCCAATAAATAGTATAGTACTACTTTTGTGTAGTCCATGAAGTGACTATCCAACTTTTCTGTGTATATTTTCAAATGGCACTACATGTTGTGACTATACTATTCTCTTGTGCAGTTCCACCAAAATTGCGGTCACTTTGTTTGTTTTCCAAATAGCAATGAGCAAACATCTATCTGCACAAATATAAAGTAGCTAGTAAACATATACCCCACCTTGTATTTTCGGTTTAAACACATCTCTTCTGCTTAGCATCTGTCATGTTTTGCACTAGAGGATTTGAAACTATCATGTTTTGCCCTGGACAATTTCGTACGGAATTGATTTGCTAGTACAGAGCAGAAATATAGCGCCTATTCTTCATCAGACCAAGGATATCCATGTTCGCAGTGATGGAAGAGGTGAAACTGATACAACCGAAATTGAGCATCCAATCATTGAATCATGTCTTGCACCTCCAATGTAGGTCCACCCTGCCAATAAATTCACATGCAAACCACTAATATCTCTCCCTAATAATAAAGCACGGATCGACTTTGTCGGGTTCACCATCATAATACACTTTCTTCTCATGTCATAATACGCTTTTACAATTTGTATGGACAAAATCGTAATATAAACGAGGTGGTACTAATAATTACGTAAAAATCGTTTAGCGTACGTAAAAATTCCTGCGCTTGGTGTTACACTAGCTTCATGGGCCTTCAGAAGCCCAGTTAGCTCTCTGCGGTGCTGGTGTGTTACTCACACAAGCATCAATGAGCGCTCCAGGTAGGCCGGCCTGTTTAGCGTTCAGCCATACCCGGTTTCGCAAACCTTCTATGATCTTCGAAGCCTGTGTTTTTTTCAGTTTTGGGAACCATCTAGAAGGTTCTTGAACCGATTTTTCTTTTTATATTTCTTTTTCGTGTTTATTTTTTATTTTCCTTTTGATTTATTTTTTTATCTTTTTTCTTGATTTTTTCCTTTTTCAACTAATGTTTCAGAAATTTGAGAATGTCCTATTTTTAGTTATTTGTTCAAAAATTTCATAAATTTTACAATTTCAAAAATTGTTTGCTTATTTTCAAATAATGTTCAATTTCAAAAAGTGTTCGCCACGGCGTTGAAGGCCCAAGCCACTTCCCCTGGTAGCCTCGCCAACGATGGCCAGGCAAGCATATGCGGCGGAGGACCAAGGCACACCGGTGGAGGTTGGTGCTTGAGGGTGTCGCCGACGATGCCCAGGCCGATGCGGCAGAGGGCGCGACAGTGGAGGTGGTGCTCGATAGTGAGCCAGACAGATGTCTAGGCGACGTGCCCGGATTTGGGGATGTCTGGGCGACGTGCCCGGATTTGGGGATGTCTGGGCGACGTGCCCGGATTTGGGGAACCTCTTGGGTGTTGTAGATGCCGGGTCACTGCGCGTGGGGGGAGCCCGATGGTCGGCGATTTGGTCATGCGACTTGGCCAGCGCCAGTTCCCAGGGCTCAAAGCTCGAGCGAGCTTTGAGCGCTGAGGCAAGGCGGTCGGCCGTGAGCTCGACTTGCTGGACGACACCAGAATCAGGGATGCGGGCGAGGATGGCGCCAGATGGCTCACCGACTCCTCCGCAAGGGAATTAACTACCAGCAGAACGCCAGAGAAGCGAGGCGTACACGTGATGGTGTGTGTACGTGGCTTCGATCGTGTTGGGGGTAGTACGTGGTGCCGCTCAACCTCTGATTTATTAATGAATGATCGATGTGTATTTACTGGCTGGTGGAGGCTTTTTACTCGAAGGAAACATAGGGAAGTTTTTTGTTGACACATGGGAATGGGAATATGTGTGTGTATCTGTTTTAGACAAAGAGCTTGTTATGTATGTGAAATGTTTATGTTTGAGAGTTGGGACTATGGGTCAAGTCCAAGTAGTGCAAAAAAATAATATAATCTTGTAAACCAAGCAACCAACATTCTCCAATAAAATCAACAATGTAAAAGCCCACTTTCGTTCGAATATAATAGAATTTATAGAAACAACTCCACTTCGATCTACCACTACTCTTTCCCGATGATAGTGCGAAGCTGAATGAGACTTCGTCGAAGGTCATGAATGCATGCAAAGGTTTAAGTAAAACTTTTTTCAAAACACAGTATAGATGTCGAGCATACAAACACGTACATACACTCTGCCCTATGTACGTACACACATATCATACCCAAGCACTGAGAGACTGCACCGACAGGTTTTGAAATTGATAAGTCATCACAAGCGCCTCACTATCAACGAGAACGTTGCTTTCAACTGAAAATATTGTGCCTTAATGAGACACCAAAGTGTCAGACGTGGGGTTTAATCCCTGGTTGCATTGGGGTACCACTGCCTTAATAGCCATCCAATGATGTTCCTTCTCATGGTTAAGGCAAAACCGACCGATTCAAGTAACCTTCCCTATTTATTCTGTGTCCACGCATCCATGCTCGGTAGTAATGGACATTAAAGGATGATTTGCGTTTCTTCTATTCCTCAACATGCGCATCCCTACCCCATCGCGCTGCACTGATGGGTGTTTTGGTAGACACTGATGGGTGTTTTGGTAGACATCTCAATTTTCTCTTCCATTGCAATGCAGCCACCGCCAATGAGGGTGAGAAGGAGGACAAGCGACAACACAAATATGATGCGTCGCTAAAATAAAGGAAATAGACCTATTGTGGTCTTGAGTGATGGTTGTTGGGTTAACAGTGTGTGTTGTGTTTTTCTCCCGTTGCAACACACGAGCTCTTTTGCTAGTTACTATCTAATGACAGTACAAAAAGAGTAGAAAGATAGTAGCAAACCATGTACCTTCGTAATGAACAACTCATAGTGCCACCAATTGGATATAAAGGTTTGGAAGAAAACATGCTCCTAATGATGAACCATTTGGACTTTTTGTGCAGTTCCACTAAAATCGAGCATCCCTGTTTGCATAGATATTGAAAGTGTGATTACTATAAAAGTGGCACTAGTTGAAGCATAGAGTCACAAATATAAGCATTCCAATTTCTTAATGGGAAAGGTAGCAAGACTGTTTCTAACCACCTGTTTGAAGGAATAAATAAGGCAACAACGGCTGATGTCAGGAAGGCATACATAGTATTTTCTTAAAAACTGAAACATTCCTGACCTTTCCTCTTCTTTCAAGTATATTTTGTGCAGTTCAACTAAAATAATATGCCATCACCAACTTGACAATTCAATGACACTGTACAAAAATAAATGACTTAAAATTACATCATGATGGCAGGTATGTAATCGACAAGCATTAGAGACGAACATACAGACCTCCTCCGATAACATAACGAACATTAATTTTAACAAAGGTGTGACTAGATTTACCGGGATAATTTGAGTGAACTCTACACCTTCTATTCCTTAATATAAGATGTTTTCACAGTACAATTTAAAGTACACAAATGTCTAGTATTTAGAAAAACAGGTAGTAGTTTTCTTGAGCACATATCTGGGAAAGCTTGCCACACTTTATATATGTCCATATGCTAATGCAACACCATTCAAATAGTACAAATATACACTAATGTAGTGGCTACTGCAACAGTATAGTAGTTTTGTTATTACGGGGAAACAATACAATGGTTTTACTAAATAGATTCCCATAAGCCAGCACTGGAAGATTTCTATAATTATTAACAATACAAAATGTAAGTTAACAAGTTTCAGCATTGGTATACTAGCTGCGCAACAACACTGAACTAAATAAAAAAGTCTGAAGGTAACTAACATCAGTAACTAATGACAGTATAATTTTTTTTGCAAACTATGTACCTTCAAGGTAAATATCATTTCAAACTCGATGGGACTTGAAAAATTGATATCCTAATCTGGAGAATCAATCAAACATAAAAACTTGATCGAACGAATCAATACAACAGCCGGAGGAGGAGGTGCCCACTCTTGACCTTTCCTCTTCTCTTCATATTTTTTGTGCAGTTTAACCAAAATAAAATGACATCAGCGCCTTGGCATTTTGGTGACACTTTAAAAAGAAATTGACTCATCCCATGAAAGTGAGGTATGTAATATATAAGCATTAACAGTGCAAAAATATGAGGGTAGTAACAAGTTTCATCATTGGTATACTGGCTGTGCAACAGCACTAGAATGCCTTAGCTGAAAAATCTTTCATACATCCACAATCAACAGCTAACCGTAAAATAATCTAGAGACATTAAATGGCATTGCGTAAATTTATCAGTGGCATTAGATTGAGTGTGGCATTAGTTAAATGTGGCGTCACTTTAGTAGTAGCATTGCTTGACTTTACCGATGGCGTTATACAAACAGCGAAAAAGTGGAAATAAGAGCATGGGAGGCCCATTCAGACAGTGGGCGCACCAGTACGATGTACCTCCATGGACGCATAGAGTGGTGAGGGAGGTATGGATGCCCAGAGCAACAAATATCCAGGCAGGATATGTGGATTACATCCCATTTTTGTTCTGTTTAGCCACCTTTTTGCTATGTGAGGACAACAAACCGATCGACCTGGTCATTCTCTATTGCATTGTCATGCCTTTGCACCCTCTTCACCTTTTTTCAACCAAGAGACATGAGACTAGTTGCTTAGCTACTGATTTCCCTCTTGGACAGTACTTTCTCCCTTCCTTTCCTTATTCAACCGAACATGGATTAGTCTGCATGTAGTAGGGTTTCCTTTAATAGTGCAAATTAAGGTTTTCTTCTGCGTGACTAGTAGAGAAGAGGATAGCAAATTGGGAAGATGGTGGATTGGAAAAAGACCCACATGCAGTGACGTGGTAGATGGGGCAATAGAACGAGGGTATGGTTCGAAAAGAGGTAGCATACCTGAGGGTCAGTGGGAAGTGTCTTCTCTCATGGTCATCATCCTTCGCACACACTACGACATCGAGCTTGGTGATGGAGGCCATCCCGCATGGGCGCTAGGTCTGAGAGGACGGCCTCATCATCAGTGCGTGACCTCGCTCACCGACGACGAGTGGGTAAACGCTGCACGTCCTTTTTCTTCCCTAGCGGTTCTGTGACCACCGGTGAGGAGGGAGAGAGAGGCCGTCTTTTTTATATCTAGAGAGAGGGTGATAGTGTGAGAAGCAAGTGGGCAACCCTTAGCAAGCAAGCGCTGAAGTTCCATCCCATATATCTTTTTTGATACTAGTACTAGAGCTGGAGTAGTGGTAGAGTAGTTTATATTTTCTCTGCTTACAGTACCTGTTAGCCATGCTTCAAAACTGAATGGCACACCATTAGAAAAATAAAGTCGAGAAGTAATCCGGCCCCTTGGGCCAACGCGGCCAGATTGCATTTTGCACGAGAAATGACACACCATGTTTTGTTGACATGTGGTCTCGTTCCAACATGTCAGTCAGACAGCGATGAGTTCTTTTGTACAATTTCCGAACGGACGTCTATGTTGGCTGGGGCGCCTCTTCGTGTACCGTGGCAACCATCCACCACCTCTTCTCCTTTCCCTCTCGATTTGGAACTGATGTTGCATGCTCTTCCTCCCTCCTCCATTTGCCTTCACCCTTCCTTCTGCCATTGTTCGATCGTCTTCTCCATGACGGGAACAGGCAGAAAATGACCCCGTTATTCTTGCCCTGATCTGAAAGATGACGTGGTGGAGGAACTCATTGATCCTTGCGATGTCATCGCCTCAGCTAGCATGGCAGGTTCGTTCAAGACCATTCTTGACTCAACTAATAACATCATTAGAAAGAACCCAAGGGTCTAGGAGCACTTTGATCTCCCCTATCTTCTTCGCCGTGACCCTGATGACTGGTGCGCGGACGATGGAAGCCTGGCCTTGTGCAAGTTAATGTCGCTTGATAATGATACGTGTGATGTTAAGATGCCATCTCTTGAGGGTAAGGCTTGGGCAGGCGTAAATGGAGATTTGGTTGTTTATATTGGGTACAACTGCGAGTGGGAACTTGTGAATGTGTACACTCGTCACCGGGTCCCACTTCCAAAAATCTCAGGCTTCCGAGGGGTTGAGCACACTGGTATTCTACATAGGTTCAACTATGATCATGGTGACTGCCTTCTACAGAAGATTTCAATTTGTCGAGTTCCCAACCGTTCTTGGGGTTATAGGAATTCTTTTGTTGTCGCTATATTTGACAAGCTTGTTGCTGTCCTTCATACTTCGACTCGATGGATATTGCCCAAAATAAGTTTCTATACATGGATGCGTACTATGATGCAATTCAATACGAGGGTCTTATGTTTGCTGCCACCACTCGTGGCACTGTTTTTGCATGGAATCGTGATGCTTTCAGTACATTCGTCTTCCACCATTATTATAATTGTTTCATCCACATGCATGCGGGTTAGCTAGTTTCCCTTCACTAATTAACCTTCTTGTGTTTCCAAGGTCCTGTGAACATTCCACCACCTATACTTGAAATTTTTTATAACCAATGGGGAGATGATGATGGTGATGATCACGAGCTGGACCTATATACTAAGTGGCGCCTGGCAACTTATTCCGATTGATCACCTCTACTTGTTTGTATACGGGGCACTGCTGATGTTACTAAGGAAGTAGTTGTTGTCTCACATGGTCACACTCTCTGGACCTATTCCAACATCTGTTGCAGGGTATTCGGGATGGATACTAGTGTGCTAGCGCCAACACCTTCTCCCTGGTTCAGTATTGATAGTCTTGGAGGAAACTCACGCTTCCTTGGACAAAACTATCCAATGATGGTGAAAGGCGATCTAGCTGCTGGTGACACAACGTCACTACCATTTATGAGAAGCAAATGTATCTATACCTCGGACATTGCTATGGTTCCCTACCGTGGCTATCACAATATGTGTCATGATATAGACCGCTTCAGCCTGGATGATCAGTCTTGCGTGGGTCTCGAGATTGACAATAGCTGGCCCTTCCTAGAGAATCACTTCTGGTTCAAAGCAAGCGTTTCTAACACCGAGGATTGATTGAGCTGAAGTTCATTTCATTGCTTGTTATTTGTTGAGTGATGAAAGCTTTAGTATCTATAATGTATCCTCGTTGTCGTTGTGGGTTGATGACCTATTGTACGTAATGCTAAATGATATGCCTGTGATAAACTTACTAATTTTATGAATGGCTTTTGAGTCACTTCTCAGAGTGGGAGCTGCGACGAGGCAAAAAATATTTTCCAAATAAATAAGTGTACGTGCATTGTGAAACGTTATCGGTTGAGTCCAATCAACAATAGTGAAGTACAACTATTTGTACTAGCTTGACATGCTTCGCACGTCGGGCGGGTGTTTTTACTATATCTGTGAATCCCATCATCCTAGGGCCTCGGATGAGTCCAATCAACTTTAGAAATTGCATTCTGATGTTTTGGTTCAAACTTTCAAAACTGCTGCACTATCTCTATGTCTACGTAATACAACTAGTTTTAAACTTGAGACCAGGCATGCACCCTCACAAAAACACTTTTTAACCTAGCACAGACTCTAGGAAATTGGGCCACAATGTGAGGTGGGACATAGGTTAATGTGTTTGCTGTATGTAACTAGCACCTCGAATCCTCAATATATAGTAGGGTAGCATGGGCCAGAACAAGCATTCACATCCAGGAGTATGGCACACGCCACCAGCACGACTTCCATCTGACACCATATTTCTTGAGTCCATGCTACATCTATCTCTTCAATCTCCTCGTTTCTCTAACTCAACCATTGCGCAGCAGGCGAGGTGGAGGTTTGCCAATAGTCGGTCTCCTCAACTGCGGTCCCACTTGTAAGGCCAACTCTAGTGCACGACCCCTAATGGACGCCCGTTTTGCCTTGATTCTGTCCGTTTGGGTAGGGCAATGGGGATGTGTCTGGGCCATTTATCAGATGCAGTGGTCATGCGCCCAACATGTGGACGCATCCCGGCCGCATCCCATCCGCGTACATTTTTCTTTGCAAAGACATATCTTTTTTTCATCATTGATTTTTTGTACATGGAAATACATCACCAAATTTTGACTAGAAAAGAAAGACCAAAGAAAACAAGAACCACAAGAATACATTTTAGAAGTTGTCCAACTTCCATACGTGCTCCCATAAGTTGGATTAGTGCCTTCTCGATGCATTCATTGTTGATCTGCGGAGGCTCGATCTCGCGTGCTTCTTTATTCTTCAAGTGTAAAGAAGTAGACGTTGCTTCCTCGCATCGAGTATCATGTCTAGCCCCTATTCTATCAACAAGTGCACTAGACTCATCTCTAGCTTCTATGCTAGCTAAAAGTGCATGAACATCTACTAAATTGCACTCTATCAATATATCGATATACTCTTCTTCCCAATACCAAAACTTGCATCCATTCTACACAAGAAAATTTTAAGTTAGCACAACTAGTCAAATCTGAGAGCACAACCGAAGCTAAAGTAGCACATACCCTATCGGTTGAGCACTTGATGAACACCCATCTGGGATGTTCTGGCATTGTAGACATGGGGCGCAATACCTTCTTTGGGAAGTTGTTGCACGTAATGAGTGGCAATGGTGCACCGACGAGCTTTTGGGCCACCGATCCTGGCCGACCGCCATTCATGTATCTGCCGGTGGACCGCCGACGGTGTAGATCTGAGCGGCTAGAAGAGGAGTCTGTACCTGCATGCGGCCTTGCGGCCTTGCCGGGGCCTTCTGGCCCGGTGCTCGGCCATTCCATGCCGTGGCGCAGCCTCCCACAGCCGGGCGAGCTCAAGCCTGACCAGATCCGCTCCAAATTCGACCGTCGGGTGCGCAAAATAGGTACCCATGGTTGGGTAGCTCGGGGTCGTCGAGGAAAAGGGGGTTGGGCGAGCGCGCGTCCGAGCTACACGTGTTGGAGTTAGCCTAAGTGAAGATGCAAGACATCACACGTTTCCCTAGCAGTGTGGCGGACCAACCGTGTGGGGGTGCGAAGTGGCTTCGCTCGTGTGGGGGACAGAGGCCATCCCGTGCAGGCACTAGGTCTGACAGGACGGCCTTGTCGTCAGTGTCTGGCCTCTGTGGCAACCGTCCGCTCCCCACTAGCCTCTTTGTGTACCGTGGCAACCGTCCACCGCCTCTTCACCTTCCCCTCTCGATTTGGAACTGCTGTCACACGCTCTTCCTCCCTCCTCCATTTGCCTTGACCCTTCCTTCTGCCATTGTTCGATCGTCTTCTCCATGGAGGGAACAGGCCAGAAACGACCCCGTTATTCTTGCCCCGAGCTAAAAGATGACGTGGTGGAGGAACTCATTGATCGGTGCAACATCATCACATCAGCTAGCATGGCAGGTTCATTCAAGAACATTCTTGACTCAACTAATAACATCATTACAAAGAACCCAAGGGTCCAGGAGTGGTTTGATCTCCCCTACGTTCTTCGCCATGACCCTGCTCGTTGGCGCGTGAACGATGGAAGCCTCTCCTTGTGCAAGTTGATGCCGCTTGATAATGATACATGTGATGTTAAGATGCCATCCCTTAAGGGTAAGGCCTGGGCAGGCGCAAATGGAGATCGGGTTGTTTATATTGGGTACAACTGCGAGCGGGAACTTGTGAATGTGTACACTCATCACCGGGTTCCACTTCCAAAAATCTCAGAGTGCCCTGAGGTTGAGCACATAGATGATCTACCTACGTTCAAATATGATAATGGTGATTGTCGTCTACGGAAGATAGCAATTTGTCGAGTTCCCAACCGCACTTGGGATTACACGAACTCTGAAGTTGCTGCTATCTTCGACAAGCTTGTTTCCATCCTTACTTGCACACCTCGATGAATATTGCTCAAAAATCAATTTCTCTACACGGATGAGTACTGCGGTGCAATTCAATATGAGTGTCTTGTGTTTGCTGCCACCACTCGTGGCACTGTTTTTTGTATGGAATCTTGATGCTTTCGGTACGTTTGTCTTCCATCGTAATTATAAATGTTTTATCCACATGCATGCGGGTTAGCTAGTTTCCCTTTACTAATTAACCTTCTTGTGTTTCCAAGTTCCTGTAAACATTCCACCACCTATACTTGAAATTTTTTATAACCAAGGGAGAGATGACGATGGTGATGATCACGAGCATGTGGATGAGCGGGACCTATATACTCGGTGGCGCCTGGAATCTTATTTCGATGGATCACCTCTTCTTGTCTGTATACTAAGGAAGCAGGTGTTGTCTCGCATGGTCGCACTCTCGGGACCTATTCCAACATCCGTTCCAGGGTATTCGAGATGGATACTAGTGTGGTACCGCCAACACCTTCTCCCTGGTTCAATATTGATAGTCTTGGAGGAAACTCGCTCTTCCTTGGACAAAACTATCCACTGATGGTGAAAGGCGTTCCAGCTGCTGTTGGCACAACATTACTACCATTTATGAGAAGCAATTGTATCTATACCTCGGACATTGCTATGGTTCCCTACCGTGGCTATCACAATATGCGTCCTGATATAGGCCGCTTTAGCCTGGATGATCAGTCCTACGTTGGTCTCGAGATTGACAATAGCTGGCCCTTCCCAGAGGCTTCCCTATGGTTCAAAGCAAGTGTTTCCAAAATCGAGGATTGGTTGAGCTAAAGTTCATTTCATTGCTTGTTACTTGTTGTGTGATGAAAACTTTAGTATTTAAAAGAATGTTTTGTTGGAACTAATCTATAATCCAACATGTATCCTCGTTGTCATTGTGTGTTGATGACTTGTTGTATGTAGTGAACGGTACATTTGTATATGCATTTCATAAACTCAATTTATGAATGGTTTTTGACTCACTTCTTGGAGTGTGAGTACTGTAGTAGTATAGCCAGCATCCGGTTATATGAAGTTGCCACATCACATAGAGCCAACCTAATATTGAAGTATGCTAGCACAATAGTTAGTTCTAGTTAGATCAACTAGAGATAGGTGTCACACGGAGGCCGAGAAATAGGATGATTGAGTAACTGTATGAGGTGGGCTTGTACGTAGTATGATGTAGGCACAATCCTTGCCGTGTTTCCTACTCCTCCGGTCTAAATCTGGAGAATATTTGGTCGAGTTGTTCCTCCTTTTGCTGACACGTGGGACATCCAACATCCAGTTGTGTCATGCAATGAAATGGAGTGCTAGTTGAAGCCACGTGATGTGCATCTTGGGTTAAATTGTAAATACAATCTTACTCTTGAGTAACTCCAAAAGCGGCCATCGAAGATCTTTATTGGATTTGTTTTTCATCACTGACATGTGGGACCCCATGTGAGCAAACAGACAATGGGCTCCGCATGTCTGCTGGTTGGCTGAGAAGAGAGAGAGAGAGAGAGAGGAGGGCTGAGCACAGTCTAATGTCTCGGATGTAACATTCCATAATTGTAACTCCAACTCTTGCCATTTCCGGCAACGTCATATGCTATATCCTCTATGGTTGGTTTTTGTCCTCGTTTTGCATTTTTTCCATGTCATGCATTTAATCTCATGTCATCATGTGCATCTCATTTGCATTCGTGTTCATCTCATGCATCCGGTCTTTTTCCCCATTGTCCGTTTCGGAATCCGACACTCACACACGCACCCGTTGCACCTCTCAGATCTCGTTTCGAGAGTGGGATAAAATCATTCTCGGAATGGGCCGAGATTTGTCGAGTGGCCTTGGTACATCACCAGTAGGCCGCCTGTGAAGTTTCGTTCCATTTGGAGGTTGTTTGATGCCCCAACGGTTAACCGTGTAACCACCGAAACCCCTCTCTCCATGCAGCCCAACACCACTCAACAACAGCCCACTAGCCCATCTAAACCCCCTCCATGCTCTCCGTCGTTGGATCACGATCGTGTGGGCGAAAACCGCACCTCAGTTGGCCTCTCCTAGCTCCATCTACCTATAAATAAGCCTACCCCTCCAAAATTTCGGGTCCAAACCCTAGCCTCTCTCCCTCTCAGCCGCCGGACATGCGCGCGCCGCCGCCCTGGGCCAGTGGCGAACTTGCATGTCGCCTCGCTGCTACCCTCCACCGCGTGGGCCTGGGAGGCCTAGATCTGGCCCGGATCGCCGCGCCGCTGCCTGAGCACTCCGCCCCGCGGCCGAGCTCCGCCTACCCCGCCGCCGCGCCGGAGCACCGCTGCCGCCTGGAGCTCGCCGCCGACCACCGACGACGCTGCCGGCCATCTTCGCCGCGGACCTCCGCCACCCCAACCAGAGCTTGTTGCCAGCGCCCTCCCCCGCGGCCCTAGTCGCTGGATCCGGCCACTCGCACTCTCTCCCGACATCACCGGCCACCTCGTCCCTCACCGGAGTTCCTCCACCGCCGCCTCAGTTCACGTGCCTGACAAACTCTAGATCCAAAGGTTGATTTTTTCGCTAAGTCCCGAAGTATTTCATCTCATGTGACCACCTTTGCCATGTCATAACTCTGTGCTCGTAGCTCCGTTTTGCATGCATGATATACCGAAATGTTCATCTCATGATGCTCTACATGCTAGTGTCATTTGCATGCATGTTACTATCCATATTGATGCCCTAATCTTCGTTGCAAAAGTGCTAAATGATGTTATCTACTGGAAAGTATCATAACTTGCTGATTTGTCTTTTTCATAGAATTTTGTGTGTTCATCCCCTGAGCATCATGTCTGCATGTTTTAGGAGCATCTTCATGCCATCTTTACTATGGTGCAATCCTTGTATTTTTATGTGCCATGTGGTTACTAGCACAAGCATGCCAAGTAGGCCACTTGATGTTGTTGATTTCAGCCCCTTCGTTTTCCTGCTAAGTCTTTTCCTGTCACATTAGGTTGCTATGTTGACTTGTTGCCACAAGTAAATCCTTGCATATTTTGATGAAGTTAAGTAAGTATGTTTTGAAGATATGGTTATGCTCTATCCATTCATGCCTTTGTTTGTAATTATAGGGTAATGTATCTTGTCATTACCATGCTCTTCTTTTGATAAATATTATTATTGTCAGTCTATTAACAGGAAGTGCATTTTTCCCATGTGTTTTGCTAGTGATCCACGTACCCTATGACCATGCTTTTGCCTTGTTTAGCTTCATAATTGTGTCTTCTTACTGTTGGTTGCTTGGTTATGCCATGAAATGCTTTGTGGTGAGTGGCACCAGCTTACAAAGTTGCCATCATGAATCTGTTTCTGCCATGTATGTTTTTCCTCCAAGTCTGCAACCTGTTCATGTCACTTGCCATGTTTACATTGATGCTACCATCTTTTCTGTGCATCTTTGGCTCAAGTTCAGTAAGGGAGTTTTGTTCATTCCCTTTAGTACTAGCATGCCATGCCTTTGTTTGCCATGATATGTTCCTGTAGCATGTAGTTTACTTGCTCTAAACATTGCTACCTGATGCTGTTTCTGCCATGATCAGTGAAAAACTGCAAAGTCTGTAAACTGTTGTCATTCGCATTTTTGCCATGCGGTTTTAGACTTGTTCTAGTGAGTCATAGCAGGAGTAATTGTTCAGTATTTGTAGAGCTTCACCTGTACTTCATTGCCATGTGATTTGTTTTTATGTTGGAGTGTTGTAGCATATTTTCATGATGCATCTTAAGTGCTAAGTGCAGTTTTGATTTGTTCTTATTTTGCTCATCATTTGCAAACCATGCATCCGTTTCTGGTGACCTTTATATCGATTTTGACCGAAACCTCCGAACCTATCTAGTGGCATGCTTGGTTTTCCAAGTTGATGCCATGATCATCTTTCCCGTTCCGAAGCACCCATATGCATTTACACATCATATCTTGCATCCCATGCCATGTCTTGCATCATGTTGCTTGTGAATTGCACCATGATTGATTGGTGTTTCATTGCTTATGTTATTGCTTTGAGTAGAGCCAAGAGATGAGTTCGTGAACGAGGATCCTGTCGATTTTGTTTACGAGGAGCAAGCTTTCGACAACACTGAGCACTTTGCAAGCAAGATGATCATTACCCCCGATATCACTTCTTTCTTTGCTGGCTAGTTATTTGTTCTATCACTATGTCGCACTACCTACCACTTGTTTATCAAGCCTCCCATATTGCCATGTCAAGCCTCTAACCCACCTTCCTAGCAAACGTTGTTTAGCTATGTTACCGCTTTTGCTCAACCCCTCTTATAGCATTGCTAGTTGCAAGTGCCTTGCAGGTTGTTCCATGTTGGAACATGGATATGTTGGGATATCACAATATCTATTATTTAATTAATGCATCTATATACTTTGTAAAGGGTGGAAGGCTTGACCTTTTGCTTGGTGTTTTGTTCCACTCTTGTCGCCCTAGTTTCTGTCATACCGGTGTTGTGTTCCTTGATTTTGCGTCCCTAACACGGTGAGGTTTTATGGGCCCCTATTGATAGTTTGCTTTGAATAAAACTCCTCCAGCCATGCCCAACATTGGTTTTACCATTTTCCTAATAACAACTAAAAAACTTGCATAGGGACTTTCAGAACCCCGTGGACATAATCAACAACCGGGGCCAGTGCTCCTCATGAGTGTTGGTCCAAACTGGGTAGACTGCGGGGCTGCCTCGGGGAAACCCAAGGTATTTGGTATGTACATGTAGGCCGACCCATCCGAACGTGGCCTGAGACGTGATACGCGCGGCTATTATTAGGGTGACGGCATGCCCAGGAGGTCTCGCTGGACTAGTTTTACCATTGTCGAAATATCTTGTGCACCGGTATTTCGAGTCTGATCGGAGGGTCCCGCGATGGAGGATTGTCTCCGCGGATCATGAGCTTGTCATGGGCTAAGTTGGGACACACCTGCAGGGTTTAAAATTTCGAGAGGCATGCCCGCGGTTATGTGGCAGATGGGAATTTGTTAATATCCGGTTATAGAGAACTTGACACTTGACTTAATTAAAATACACCAACCGCGTGTGTAACCGTGATGGTCTCTTTTCGACGAGGTTCAGGAAGAGAACACGATGGGGTTATGTTTGAACGTAAGTAGTGTAGGATCACTTCTCGATCACCTCTAGTTTCCGACCGTTGCGTAGTTTTTCTTCTTACTCTTGTACTCGTATGTTAGCCACCATATTTGCTTAGTGCTTGCTGCATCTCCACCTCATAACCACTTCCTACCTATAAGCTTAAATAGTCTTGATCTTGCGGGTTTTGAGATTGTTGAGTCCTCGTGACTCACAGGTACTACCAAAATTATTGCAGGTGCCTATGATACCAGTGCAGGTGATGCCACCGAGCTCAAGTGGGAGTTCGACGAAGACCTTGGCTGTTACAATGTTTCCTTTCCGGATGATCAGTAGTGGTGCCCAGTAGGGACGCGATCGGGATTTAGCATGGGGTTGTCTTCTTTTCTTTTGGATTCGTCCGTGGACGGACCTTGTGTGTACTCTGATTAATGTATGAATAATTTGCTCATTGTGTGACGTGGCAATTGTAAGCCAACTATTTACTTCCTTGTTCTTTTACATGGGATTGCTTGAAGATGACCCTTCTTGCGATAATACAAAATGCGGTTATGCCTCTAAGTCGTGCCTCAACACGTGGGAGATATAGCCGCATCTTGGGCGTTACAAGTTGGTAGTCAGAGCCATTCCGACTTAGGAGCCCCCTGCTTTATCGAACCGCTGATGTTGCTTGTGTCTAGAACAAAATTGTTTTGAGTCTTAGGATTATCTATATCGGAGAGAAGGATTCTTTTTAATCCTCAGGCCCCTTCGTCGCTCTGGTGAGGACTCCTGACGTAGATGTTTTGACTTTCCTCTCCTCATTTTCACTAAAAAAAATTAGGATCACGCGGGTATCTTGGTATCGTTCTGTCAAGACCCCGACTCAATGCCACATCGATCTAGCATGTAACACCTCATATCACTTTGCGGCCTCACGCACGGTATCCCCACGGGTGTCGCCTTACCTTTGCCCAGGACCGTTTGCGCATTTTGGCACACGTATATGATGGTGTTGCTAGCATCCATATGATAAAGAGCCCGGGCTGACATGGCTAGTCGTAAACCCAAAGTGGCACTAACTTACAGGGACAGGCATCCATGACCCAGCATCGAACGTGTCGGTCATCAGCGAGTGAATCCAGGCTGTAGCACTGGGCTAGCAGGACTCCGGTGAACCGGGCTGTAGCGGGCTAGCAGGACTCCGGTATTCATCGCGTGACATTTCCCGAAGGGACAGACACAGGATCGAAGAAGGACACATGCCGGCCAGCCTAAGTGTTCCGGAGCAGTAGCAAGCTACCAGGGCTCAGTGGAAGCACTAGGAGACATTTCCCGGTAAGAGAGGCTACTAAGAATAAACAACTAGATAGTCAGATCCCACACATAGCAATACACATTACACGTACGCATAACATGCAAGTATGTGCTGTACAACATGGCATCACAGCATAACTCAACAACTCATATAGATAAAGGCTCAGAAGAGCCGTCACAGTATTATTACAAACAGGGGTCACATGACCCAACAGTCAGAGCAATCAAGCAACAAGCGGAAGCATTACATGTCTGGGTACAGACATCTACAAATGAAAAAGGCTGAAAAGCCTGACTATCTACAACATCCGATCAAGATCGTAGCTGAGGTACTAGCTACTAGTCGAAGTCCACGAGAACACTAGTAAGACCGAAGTCTCCGCTGCAAAAACATAAATAAAGCAACATGAGTACAAAGGTACTCAGCAAGACTTACATCAGATCCTATCGTACATGCATTGGTATCAAGAAGGTAATGTGGGATTTAGTTGCAGCAAGCCAGCTTTGACTCTGTGGCTATCCTATTCTACGACTACCAGAAACTCTGGAGGTGAAACAACGTACACGAGTCCACTAATCACCATACAATACACTACTATGGATTCATCCCCGTCTCCCTCCGAGAAGGCCATCCATAGCACTCACACTTGTCTTGAGCATTTTATAGTATCCACTTCAAGTTGTCTATGTACCATGTAAGCATCCAAGAAGTCCATAACCGCGGACCCGGCTATTCGAATAGATCATGTTAACCCTGCAGGGGTGTACTTCTTCACACACGCTCTCGCCACTTACCGCCATGTACACGTCATGTATCTCGGCAACCTTCAAGCGGAAGCCTGGCGAGGGTGTCGGCCACGACCTGACTAACCACACAAGACTCTAGTCCACGTTTATCGCCTATTCGGGTTCCATCCGCAAGGAGATCCGGCCGGGGTGTCGCTCACGGTCCCAAACGATGTGAGCAGGGTTCCCGAGCCCACCATCCGGGTGCCACTCGGTACACCAGGCCACGTGTGCCTAGTCTGTCCCAAGCCCACCCTGCCGGGTGCCACTTGGTAGAAAAATAGCACTACCTACAAACACCAGAAACTATTTGCGACTCCTGGACAGAGACCAAGTTGGTTAATAAGTCGAGAGGGGTCGAGTTAACGGAACCCAATGTGTGGTAGTATCGAGTCATTGGACAACATACATAGAACTCAGTGCTTAAGGACGGTTCCAGTGAGACAACCCACCATGTACTCCTACACGGCCTCTCACCGCTACCTTTACCAAATCGTGTTCACACACTTCACTCTCAGCATCAGAACATATCGTAACACTCCAATTCATTCCCAATGAACCAGACCTGACACAACTCTAAGCAATAGCAGGCATAGCATGGTAGGAACACAACAATGGCTTCAATCAACTCCTACACATGCTAGTGGGTTTCAACTATTTACTGTGGCAATGACAGGTCATGCAGAGGAATGGGTTCAACTACCGCAGCACAAAGTAGCAGATGAATCGTTGTTGTCCTAATGCAATAACTGAGAGCAGGAGCGAGAGAGTAGGGTTTTATCGAAATGAACAAGGGGGTTTGCTTGCCTGGTAAAACAACAAGGGAGGCACTGCTTCACAGACAGGTACTCTGGAACGTCTCCGGAGCTGGACCTGTCGAGAAGGAACGGTGTCGGCAATCAATACACAATCATATGCAACAATATGATGCATGAATATGGCATGTAGATGTGATGCTGTTTGAGCTAATGCATCTAGTAAACCTTTGGTTTGAAGTCCATTTGAACCAAAGGTTCAAATGCATTTCTAAAATAAGTCTCTTATATATGCCCTAATGTGTTTTCCCATATTCAGCATGTATAAGTTGGTTTTTCATGCATGAAACTAGTACAGATGGAAAGATTGCATTTTTCTGATAATTTTTCATATATAAATTATTTAAATCTGAGCTACGGTTGAATTGTTATGAATTTTTGAACTTTAAATCATTTTCTGGATTTTCTGAATTATTTTAATTCCAGAAAATATATAATTGCGTCAGCATGATGTCAGCACGACGTCAGCGGTCAACTGGGCTGGTCCGGTCAAACCTGACGTGTGGGACCCACACGTCAGTGACAGGGGGGTTAACAGGGGTTAATTAATTTAATTAAAAGGTTAGGGGGGGTCGGGCCCACTAGTCAGCGACCCTGGGGGGTCAAACCCGGTCAACTCGCCGGCGTTTAGCCGCCGGCGAGGCCAAGCGCGGCGGAGGAAGTGCATTTGCACGTTACGGCCACCAAACGGGAGGCAGAGAGCATCTACGAGCTCCTGGGAACGAGCCGCAGCTCTTGGTGGTGATGGTTGAGCTCGGGGTGGCCGGAGACGTCCCCGGCGATGACTTTGGCGGTTGCCGGAGTTCGGGCGCCGATGAAAACGGCGCCACCGTGCACGGGAGGATCAACGGGTAGCAACTACACTTTCTGCAGGCTCCCACAAAGCCAACGGGCATATGCACGGGGCCGATTGGCCACCGGAGCCTCGTCGGCGACGAGTTCGTGCGGCGGTGTGCTTCGGGCATCATGGGAAGTGGTGCTACAACGAGTGCTAGGCCGTGGGGTTAGGGGGAAACGACGGAGGAGCTCACTGGGAGGTCGAAGCGCAGCTCAGTGGGCCTGGGGACGACCTAGACGGCGCGAATCGAAGACGAGGTCACCGGCGGCCGAAGGTTGAAGAAGAGCTCGAAGTCGACGCTGCAGGGCTTCCGGCGGGGCGTGGTTCGGTGAGGGGGTCGAGGACGACGTCGCGGAGCTCGTGGGCACAACCGAGGGGCGAGGGGGTGGCTGTGGCCGTGGTGGTTCTCGTTGGCGGCGGCGGCCGCGTTCGGTGGAAGTGAGGGGGAGCCAGAGGAGGGGATGAGCATGGGGGCAGGAGGAATGAGAGGG
>NC_041386.1:230080081-230092173 GCF_002162155.2 Triticum dicoccoides
AATCTCGTCCCGAGATTCAGGGGTCGACGGAAAGAAAGCGGGGTACTCCAGTCGAAGACGATCTTCTCGCTCCCAAGTAGCTTCTCTCTCGGAATGATGAGACCACTGAACTTTGAGAAACTTGATGTTCTGACGTCGGGTAACACGCTCTGCTTGATCAAGAATGCGAACCGGGTACTCTCGGTATGTGAGGTTATCTTGGAGATCAAGCGTTTCATGGTCCACTCCGCGGATGGGATCCGAGAAGCAACGCCTGAGTTGAGAGACGTGGAAGACATCATGAACTCGAGAAAGATGTGGGGGTAGTTCCAATTGGTAGGCAACCTCTCCTCGTTTAGCGAGAATACGAAAAGGACCAATGTAACGAGGAGCCAACTTGCCCTTGATACCGAAACGATGGGTACCCTTCAAAGGAGTAACCCGAAGGTAAGCTTGGTCGCCAATCTCATAGGTCATATCCTTATGATGACGATCGTACTGGCTCTTCTGACGAGACTGGGCTGTTTTCAAATTCTCACGGATGATGCGAACTTGCTCTTCTGCCTCCTGGATCATGTCCGGACCAAAGAATTGTCTTTCACCGGTTTCTGACCAGTTCAAAGGTGTTCGACATCTTCGTCCATAGAGAACCTCAAAAGGAGCTTGCTTGAGGCTGGATTGGTAGCTATTGTTATAGGCAAACTCGGCGAAAGGAAGACATTTCTCCCAATCCATACCGAATGAGATAATGCAAGCTCTGAGCATGTCTTCGAGAATTTGATTGACCCGTTCCACCTGACCACTCGACTGAGGGTGGAAAGCGGTACTGAAGGAAAGATGGGTTCCCATGGCAGTTTGGAAGCTCTCCCAGAAGTGAGAAGTGAAAAGACTGCCACGGTCTGAATTGATCTCTAGTGGAACACCATGAAGTGACACTATTCGAGAAATATATAAGTCAGCAAGCTGACTAGCAGTGATATTTTCACGAACAGGAAGGAAGTGAGCCACTTTGGAGAGACGATCAATGACTACGAAGATAGCGTTATTCCCTCTCTTGGTCCTGGGAAAGCCGGTGATGAAGTCCATACCAACTTTATCCCATTTCCATTCAGGAATAGCTAAAGGCTGAAGGGTACCAGCAGGTCTTTGATGCTCTGCCTTAACGCGACGACAAACGTCACATTTAGCAATGAACTCAGCGATTCCTCTCTTCATCCTAGTCCACCAGAACCTCTGGCGTAGGTCCTGATACATCTTAGTACTACCGGGATGAATCGTGAGAGGAGATTCATGCGCCTCCTTAAGAATCAACTGACGAAGATGTTGCTTCTTGGGAACCACCAAGCGATTCTCAAAGAGAACAACACCACGATCATCCATAGAGAAACATCCACCAACTCCCTTCTTAATGTTTCTCTTGATCCGGGTAATCCCTGTATCATGCTTCTGGGCTTCTATGATAAGATCCACAAGGGTAGGTTTCGCCACCAAGGTAGAAAGGAATCCGTGAGGAGCAATGTGAAGATTAAGCTTACAGAATTCCTCATGGAGAAGTGGTTGGCCTTGCTGCAACATGAGATTGTTGCAATAGGATTTACGGCTTAGAGCATCAGCCATGACATTGGCTTTGCCTGGGGTGTAGGTAATCCCTAGATCATAATCTGTGATCAACTCCAACCAACGTCTTTGCCTAAGGTTCAAATCTGGTTGGGTGAAGATATACTTGAGACTCTGGTGATCGGTGTAGATCTCGCAACGTTTGCCAAGGAGGTAATGTCGCCAGGTCTTGAGAGCATAGACTACGGCTGCAAGCTCTAGATCATGTGTAGGGTAATTCTCCTCATGTGGATGCAACTGTCGGGATGCATAGGCAATCACATGACGATCCTGCATAAGAATGCAACCTAGTCCCTGTCGTGAGGCGTCGCAGTAGATAATAAAGTCTTTAGTGAAATCCGGTGGCACAAGTATGGGAGCAGAAGTCAGGCGTCTTTTCAGTTCCTGAAAACTGTACTCACACTGTGGGGACCACTCGAACTTTTTATCTTTCTTGAGAAGTTCCGTGAGGGGTTTGGCTACTTTGGAGAAGTTTTCAACAAAGCGGCGACAATAGCTGGCTAGACCAAGGAAACTCCTAACTTGTTTAACAGTCTCAGGTGGAGTCCAATCGAGAACGGCTTGAACTCTCTCGGGATTGACAGCAATGCCCTTACCAGAGATTACGTGGCCTAAATAGGTCACTTCTGGCAACCAAAATTCACACTTGGAGAACTTGGCATAAAGGCGGTGCTCTCTGAGTTTTTCTAACACAAGTCTAAGATGTTCGGCATGCTCTTCCTCGTTCTTCGAGTAAATAAGAATATCATCGAGGTAAACCACGACGAACTTATCTAAGTACTCCATGAAGATCGAGTTCATCAAGCGGGAGAATGTGGCTGGGGCATTGGTTAGGCCGAAGGACATGACGGTGTACTCGTACTGGCCATAACGAGTGACAAAAGCTGTCTTGGGAATGTCCCCGTTTCTGATCTTGATTTGATGGTAGCCTAATCTTAAATCCATCTTGGAAAAGACTGAGGATCCAGCGAGCTGATCATACAGGTCGTTGATCCTGGGAAGCGGATACTTGTTCTTTATCGTGACCAAATTAACGGGACGATAATCTACAACCATCCGGTCCGTACCATCCTTCTTCTTGACGAAGAGGACGGGGCAAGCCCAAGGAGAAGAACTAGGACGGATGAAACCCTTTTGCAAGGACTCATCGAGTTGTTTCTTAAGCTCGGCTAGTTCTAAGGGTGCCATCTTGTAAGGTCTCCGGGAGATTGGAGCTGTTCCTGGGATAAGATCTATGACAAACTCTACTTCTTTGTCAGGTGGAACACCTGGCAGTTCCTCTGGAAAGACATCCGGAAAGTCACGGACTACCGGGATATCTTCAAGGTCTGGAAGAGGGCTGGCATTAAGAGAATAGAGCTGACGCTTTGCAACTCTAGTGGAGACGGTGACTATCTTGCCAGACGGGTGTGTAAGCTGAACAGATCTTGTGTAACAATCAATCTTGGCATGATGAGCTGTCATCCAGTCCATACCCAAGATGATGTTAATATCTGAGGACTTGAGGGCTACAAGTGATGCAAGGAATACAATTCTATCAACAAGGATTTCGTTACCATGGCTGATTCTGGTGGTCTGCCATCTAGACCCTGGGGTTTGGATTTCAAGCGGAGTTGGCATATCACAAAATGACATGTCGTGCAAACGAGCATAGCCTTCAGAAATGAAGGAGTGAGATGCTCCAGTATCGAATAGAACTGATGCTGGGTGACAATTGACAAGGAGTGTACCAAGAACGACATCTGGATCATCATGAGCGTCTTTAGCTGAGACGTGATGCACACGTCCACGTTCAGTGGAAACTGACTTGACACTGATCATCATGCGTGATGGCTTAACACAGCCAACAGTCTTCTCGGGCTGGGGTGGAGCATAACTAGTCTGAGAGCAGTCACGTGCATAGTGTCCTGGTTTCCCGCATGTGAAGCAAGTCCCTGAGGTTGGACGGGGACCCGCACTGACAAGCGGTCTACCAGTGGGCCTGGGTGGAACATACGACTGAGCTGGAGGAGGCACCACATAGGATGGCCTCGGTGCATATCCGGAAGGAAGAGCGGAGTTTGGAACCCAAATCCAGCGCTTCTGGGAACTAGAGCCAGAGGAAGATCCCAAATTACGGGTGTGCTTACGAGACTCCTCGTAAGTGAGCTGAGCTGTCTCTGCATTGATGGCCTTGTTCACAAGGGCTTGGAATGTATCACAATGATGCAGGTGGAGATCACGACGCAACTTGGGGTTGAGACCCTTCCGGAACCTAGCCCGCTTCTTAGCATCCGTGGACACTTCTTCTGTGGCATAGCGGGCGAGGTTCTCAAACTTTCTGCTATAAGCATCAACAACCATCTTACTCTGGGTGAAACTACAGAACTCTTCTCTCTTGCGATCAATGAGGGCCTGGGGAATGTGATGCTCGCGAAAAGCCTCAGTGAAATCCTTCCAGGTAGGAATCTGGCCAGCTGGAAGCATAGCCTCGTAGTTCTGCCACCAAAAACTAGCAGGACCTTCCAGGTGGTATGTGGCATAAGTGACCTTGTCATCTTCAGCTACGCTCGCGGAACGCAGCTTATGGGTGATGCTACGGAGCCAGTCATCTGCATTGAGTGGCTCGATGGAATGATGAAAGGTAGGTGGGTGCAAGCGAATGAAATCATGAATGGTAGCAGACCCTTTGAACTGATGTGCGGTGTTCTCCTCGATACGTGCCAACAAACGGTTAGACTCACGCTTGTTCCTCTCCATCTCTAGCATGAACTCTGTCAACGAAGGCTGGTCGGGAGGATCCTCATCCCTACCATCTCCGTGGTTCTGGTTACGAGCAACGGAACTTCGCTTGGCTGATGACATCCTGAGAAACGAATCAAGGACGGAATCAGCAACAACTATGGACTGTAGAATGTAGGACAAGGAATTAGTATCACTCGAACCCCTAGGGAAAATCCGGCAGCATAACGGCAGTAAAATGCTCAGAATGAGACATCCTACTAAAAATGGGGTGGTACAACAACTCAACATCACCACTCAAGGTTCTGGGATAGTACTAAACAGACTACACCGGAAGTACTCGAAACTGGGGTATGACTCTGATCAACCAGTCCTATGGAACTACGGAGTAGTAACACGTGATCCTGATAGCCGGAAGAGAAAGCCTAGTTCCTTAACCCCGTAGGAAAGATAGGATGACTCAGATCAGAAGGCCATGAGGTAAAGGAGTAAAAAGAGCCTTACGTTCCATCCCACAATCAATTCCCTTATATAACTAAAGAATTTCTAGACTCAACTTCGACCAGTATGGCTTGGTAAACCTACAGGCAGTCAGGCTCTGATACCAACGCTGTCAGGACCCCGACTCAATGCCACATCGACCTAGCATGTAACACCTCATATCACTTTGCGGCCTCACGCACGGTATCCCCACGGGTGTCGCCTTACCTTTGCCCGGGACCATTTGCGCATTTTGGCACACGTATATGATGGTGTTGCTAGCATCCATATGATAAAGAGCCCGGGCTGACATGGCTAGTCGTAAACCCAAAGTGGCACTAACTTACAGGGACAGGCATCCATGACCCAGCATCGAACGTGTCGGTCATCAGCGAGTGAATCCAGGCTGTAGCACTGGGCTAGCAGGACTCTGGTGAACCGGGCTGTAGCGGGCTAGCAGGACTCCGGTATTCATCGCGTGACATTTCCTGAAGGGACAGACACAGGATCGAAGAAGGACACATGCCGGCCAGCCTAAGTGTTCCGGAGCAGTAGCAAGCTACCAGGGCTCAGTGGAAGCACTAGGAGACATTTCCCGGTAAGAGAGGCTACTAAGAATAAACAACTAGATAGTCAGATCCCACACATAGCAATACACATTACACGTACGCATAACATGCAAGTATGTGCTGTACAACATGGCATCACAACATAACTCAACAACTCATATAGATAAAGGCTCAGAAGAGCCGTCACAATATTATTACAAACAGGGGTCACATGACCCAACAGTCAGAGCAATCAAGCAACAAGCGGAAGCATTACATGTCTGGGTACAGACATCTACAAATGAAAAAGGCTGAAAAGCCTGACTATCTACAACATCCGATCAAGATCGTAGCTGAGGTACTAGCTACTAGTCGAAGTCCACGAGAACACTAGTAAGACCGAAGTCTCCGCTGCAAAAACATAAATAAAGCAACATGAGTACAAAGGTACTCAGCAAGACTTACATCAGATCCTATCGTACATGCATTGGTATCAAGAGGGTAATGTGGGGTTTAGTTGCAGCAAGCCAGCTTTGACTCTGTGGCTATCCTATTCTACGACTACCAGAAACTCTGGAGGTGAAACAACGTACACGAGTCCACTAATCACCATACAATACACTACTATGGATTCATCCCCGTCTCCCTCCGAGAAGGCCATCCATAGCACTCACACTTGTCTTGAGCATTTTATAGTATCCACTTCAAGTTGTCTATGTACCATGTAAGCATCCAAGAAGTCCATAACCGCGGACCCGGCTATTCGAATAGATCATGTTAACCCTGCAGGGGTGTACTTCTTCACACACGCTCTCGCCACTTACCGCCATGTACACGTCATGTATCTTGGCAACCTTCAAGCGGAAGCCTGGCGAGGGTGTCGGCCACGACCTGACTAACCACACAAGACTCTAGTCCAGGTTTATCGCCTATTCGGGTTCCATCCGCAAGGAGATCCGGCCGGGGTGTCGCTCACGGTCCCAAACGATGTGAGCAGGGTTCCCGAGCCCACCATCCGGGTGCCACTCGGTACACCAGGCCACGTGTGCCTAGTCTGTCCCAAGCCCACCCTGCCGGGTGCCACTTGGTAGAAAAATAGCACTACCTACAAACACCAGAAACTAGTTCCGACTCCTGGACAGAGACCAAGTTGGTTAATAAGTCGAGAGGGGTCGAGTTACCGGAACCCAATGTGTGGTAGTATCGAGTCATTGGACAACATACATAGAACTCAGTGCTTAAGGACGGTTCCAGTGAGACAACCCACCATGTACTCCTACACGGCCTCTCACCGCTACCTTTACCAAATCGTGTTCACACACTTCACTCTCAGCATTAGAACATATCGTAACACTCCAATTCATTCCCAATGAACCAGACCTGACACAACTCTAAGCAATAGCAGGCATAGCATGGTAGGAACACAACAATGTCTTCAATCAACTCCTACACATGCTAGTGGGTTTCAACTATTTACTGTGGCAATGACAGGTCATGCAGAGGAATGGGTTCAACTACCGCAGCACAAAGTAGCGGATGAATCGTTGTTGTCCTAATGCAATAACTGAGAGCAGGAGCGAGAGAGTAGGGTTTTATCGAAATGAACAAGGGGGTTTGCTTGCCTGGTAAAACAACAAGGGAGGCACTGCTTCACAGACAGGTACTCTGGAACGTCTCCGGAGCAGGACCTGTCGAGAAGGAACGGTGCCGGCAATCAATACACAATCATATGCAACAATATGATGCATGAATATGGCATGTAGATGTGATGCTGTTTGAGCTAATGCATCTAGTAAACCTTTGGTTTGAAGTCCATTTGAACCAAAGGTTCAAATGCATTTCTAAAATAAGTCTCTTATATATGCCCTAATGTGTTTTCCCATATTCAGCATGTATAAGTTGGTTTTTCATGCATGAAACTAGTACGGATGGAAAGATTGCATTTTTCTGATAATTTTTCATATATAAATTATTTAAATCTGAGCTACGGTTGAATTGTTATGAATTTTTGAAGTTTAAATCATTTTCTGGATTTTCTGAATTATTTTAATTCCAGAAAATATATAATTGCGTCAGCATGACGTCAGCACGACGTCAGCGGTCAACTGGGCTGGTCCGGTCAAACCTGACGTGTGGGACCCACACGTCAGTGACAGGGGGGTTAACAGGGGTTAATTAATTTAATTAAAAGGTTAGGGGGGGTCGGGCCCACTGGTCAGCGACCCTGGTGGGTCAAACCCGGTTTAGCCGCCGGCGAGGCCGAGCACGGCGGAGGAAGTGCATTTGCACGTTACGGCCACCAAACGGGAGGCGGAGAGCATCTACGAGCTCCTGGGAACGAGCCGCAGCTCTTGGTGGTGATGGTTGAGCTCGGGGTGGCCGGAGACGTCGCCGGCGATGACTTTGGTGGTCGCCGGAGTTCGGGCGCCGATGAAAACGGCGCCACCGTGCACGGGAGGATCAACGGGTAGCAACTACGCGTTCTGCAGGCTCCCACAAAGCCAACGGGCATATGCACGGGGCCGATTGGCCACCGGAGCCTCGTCGGCGACGAGTTCGTGCGGCGGTGTGCTTCGGGCATCATGGGAAGTGGTGCTACAACGAGCGCTAGGCCGTGGGGTTAGGGGGAAACAACGGAGGAGCTCACTGGGAGGTCGAAGCGCAGCTCAGTGGGCCTGGGGACGACCTAGACGGCGCGAATCGAAGACGAGGTCACCGGCGGCCGAAGGTTGAAGAAGAGCTCGAAGTCGACGCTGCAGGGCTTCCGGCGGGGCGTGGTTCGGTGAGGGGGTCGAGGACGACGTCGCGGAGCTCGTGGGCACAACCGAGGGGCGAGGGGGTGGCTGTGGCCGTGGTGGTTCTCGTTGGCGGCGGCGGCCGCGTTCGGTGGAAGTGAGGGGGAGCCAGAGGAGGGGATGAGCATGGGGGCAGGAGGAATGAGAGGGCCTGGGGTGCGTGGCCGTCTCCGTGGCATTGGGAGGGAGTCCGAGGAAGCAGGAGGTGGCCAGCAGGGGGGGAGGTGGCGCGCGCGCGTGCCGGCGAGCGTCGGGCACACGCCCTCGTCCTTCTGTCCGAGGAGGGAGACGACAGAAAGCAGCGGGGGTGGGCTGGGCCGCCAGCTGGAGATGGGCCAGGTAAGTGGCCCAGGTAAGTTTCTCTCCCCTTTTCTGTTTTCTTTTCTAATTTTCTGACATTTGTTTGATTTAATAAATATATTAAATCATTTAATTCTATTATGCCAATTTTTGTAGGGGCTAATGGTATTATTCCAGAGCTCTTTTATAATTGGCATAATTTTTGGACCATATTTCATATATATAGAAATATATTTCCAATGCAAATATTTATCGAATTAATCCAAATGGCCAAAATAAATGTCCATGAGCTCCTAAAAATATTGTTTTGATTTTTATCTCTGTCCAATATTTTCAGAGGGCAACATGAGCATTTTCTTGGACCCTTTTGGAGAAATTTTTATTTGGGTCATTTTCAAAAAATGATTCTGAGGTTTCCACCAATCCTCATTTCAAATTTAAATGAAATTTAAATATGATGCACAAATAGCTAGCTAGTCTAAGTCATACCAGACTAGGGATGTGACACGTTCTGATATTCTTGTGACGAGAACATTGTTCTTGGTACCTCTTGACATTTAGGGTTTGTGGCAGTGTCCCGGGGAGTTGAGCTCCGAGGTGTTGTCGTCACAATTTTATCGTTGCAGTTCTGGAATACCTGAGCTCGCCGACATTGAAAATCTCTATTATGCAGTTAGTGGTGAGATAACCTCGACGCCACCCAGTACTGGGGAGGGAGTTCGGGAGTATTGCCACAGCTAGTATAACAGATGCTTTTTGAAGGTTGTGGTAGTCGATTTCCGGAGTTTTCTTGGTTATGTGTTGAAGGATGGATATAGTTGGAGCGTAGGGGTTGTTAGTTGTGTGATATATATTGTGCCTCCCTGTATCCCCAACACCAGATTGCATAACTAGAAAGCTTCCGGAGTTAATAGGTGGGAATTCTAGTAGCTCTTAGTTATTCTTTCAGCAAATAATTGGTATGGGATTGGGTGATCCTTGCCACTTATTTGTTCCAGTCGTACCTTGTTGTTTCATTCATAAATCTCTTTTAAAGTGGTTGCTCACCTTAATGGTCGTGTAATGTTAACTTTGGAATTCATTCGTTCAATTTCTGTTCGAATGTTTACTGTGAAGGCTTGTTTGCACATATTTGTCCCTTGATTCAGCTTGTCTATCATGATTCTAACGGATATCACCCTCTTCAGGATGGCTTCCCCAACGCGTCTGAATCCGCAACGTACAGATGGAGAGCATCCCAACCCACCACCACCTCCTCCGCCTCCGGAGGCATGGCAAGCTGTGATGGCAGCCACCAACACCAATACCTAGATGCTTTTGCAACTCTTGCAAGAGCGCAACCAAGGCCAAGGCAACGAAGGAAATCAATGTCGAGGGCAATTCAACAATCAGCCTTAGTTTGCTACCCTCAACCAGAGTCTTGCAAATTAGCCAAAGCCTTTCAGCGCTTGTGTCGAGGCCATGGACGCCAATGATTGGCTCGTGAAAATCAACAAGCATTTTGAATGCAGCAATCTCAGGCCTGAGGACTATGTCAAGTTTGCTTCTTTTCAGCTCAAGGACCAAGCAGTTGATTGGTATCGGCAATACAAAGATTCCAGAGGGGACTGAGTGATTACCTGGACTGACTTCTTCCGGAACTTTCGAGCTCATCACATTCCAACAAGTGTTGTCGAGAGCAAGCGTAAGGAATTCCGCAATCTCAAGCAAGGAAGCATGTCCGTGTATCAATACAACATCCAGTTTCAGAAGCTTGCTCGCTTCACAAGGCAAGACGTTCCTAATGAAAAGGGCATGATCTATCACTTCAGGGGTGGCCTCAGAGAAGATCTGAAGTTAGCTCTCGTTCTTGTTGAGCCTACTCAGTTCGATTAGTTCTATAACATGGCCCTCAGGCAAGAAGCTACTCAGCTTAAGTGTGAGGCTTCAAAGAAGAGAATCTGGGATGCAGTTCACTCGTCTTCTTCCTCTAGAGTGGTAGCTAAGCAACAGAAGTTCTGGCTTCCTCCACCTCTGCCGTTTCATCAGCCCTACCAGTAGAAGAACTCAGGTGGTCATGGATCTTCCCACCCACCAAACCGAGGCTATCAGAACAAGTCTCAGACTCAAGCTCAGAGGACAGGTGGTCCTCCTCCTCCTTAGCATCGTCCGCTCTCAGAGGTTACTTGCAACAAGTGTGGTCTAAAAGGTCACTATGCAAACAAGTGCACCCAAAGGTGCCTTCCGCCTCCTCCTCCTGTGAGGTCTACGAGCAATGCAGTTGTCAAGCACAATTCAAAGCATGCAAAGGTGAACATGTTGAATGCAGCTCAAGCAGAGGATTCTTCACATGTGATAATGGGTAACCTCTCAGTTAACTCTATTCCTGCTAAAGTTTTGTTCGATTCTGGTGCATCACATTGTTTCATTTCAACACCGTTCTTCACAAAACACGAATTCATGTCGGCACATTTGAAAAACCCATTAGTGGTTGTTTCCTGGGCAAGCAATTGAGTTCTCCTTTGGTGGTTCCAGATGTTACCATCAAGATGGGCAATTATAGATTCCTGGCTTCCCCAATTGTTCTTGGTGACTTTGATATTGATCTCATTGTTGTCATGGATTGGCTTTCTCAGCACAAGTCTTCTCTTGATTGTGCTGCCAGGGAGATTAAATTGACGCACCCTTCTGGGGATGTGATTATCTATGCCGCTCGTGATGAAACCATTTGGTTGTTCTCTCTCAATGAGAAGGGCGAGTTAGAGACTATTTCTCAGATTCCAGTTGTTTGTGAGTACTAAGATGTCTTTCTAGATAAGCTTCTGGGTATGCCTCCTCACCGGCCAGTCGAGTTCGTTATCGATCTTGAGCCCGATACTGAACCCGTTTGCAAGTGCCCATACAAGCTTGGTGTAACACCCCAGATGTAATTTACCTTATATGTATCCCAACTCTTGCCGTTTCCGGCGCTAAGTTATTTTTTTCCTCAGGTTCGGGTTTTTGTCTTCGTGTGTTGTAGCCTTGTCATGCATCTCATATCATGTCATCAGGTGCATTGCATTTGCATATGTGTTCGTCTCATGCATCCGAGCATTTTCGCCGTTGTCCGTTTTGCATTCCGGCGCTCCTATCTCCTCCGGTGACCCTTTCTACCTCTTTTCGTGTGTGGGGGTTAAACATTTCTGGATTGGACCGAGACTTGTCATGCGGCCTTGGTTTACTACCGGTAGACCTCCTGTCAAGTTTCGTGCCATTTAGACTTCGTTTGATACTCCAACGGTTAACCGAGGGACCGAAAAGGCCTCGTGTGTGTTGTAGCCCAACACCCTTCCATTTTGGCCCAAAACCCACCAAAACCCCTTCTATCATCTAGATCGTTCGATCATGATCGCGTGGCCGCAAACCGCACTCCATTTGGAGCTTCCTAGCCCCCTCTATGCCTATATATAGGTCCTCTCCCGAAATTCCCGGATCCCCTCCTACCCTAAACCCTAAATTTCCACTCCCCACGCCGCCGGACACGTCCGGAGTGGACCAGACGCGTCCGCAGCCGCCTCCACGCCAACTCGCGTGTGCCAAGTGGCACCCCGGCGCCCGCCGCCGCCGCGGCCCATGGAAGCCCGCGGCCGGCCCTCCCCGCCGCCCGACCGGGCCCGCGCCCCGCCGCCTACCG
>NC_041386.1:230093012-230111170 GCF_002162155.2 Triticum dicoccoides
CCGCCTACCGCCGCCCGCCTCTCCACTCGGCCGCCGCCCGTCCGTCTCCCCGCCGGCGTTCGCCCGCCGCCCGCCGACGCTCACCTCGCCGCCCGCCGGCGCTCGCCTCGCTGCGGAGGTCGCTCGCCGCCGCCTCGTACCTTGCCGTCCGGCCCTCTCCGGCCTCCCTCCGCCCTCCTCCTCGCCCGGATCCGCCGGCCGCCATCGCCTCCATCAAGTCCGGCGAGAGCGCCGCCGCCTCGGGAAGCGCGCCGCTACAGTACCCCCAGATCCAGATCTGGACGAGGGTTGACTTTCCTCCCAAAACCCTTGTTTTTTTTTCGTTTTTCATCATGTCGTAACTCATCATCCGTGGCTCCGATTTGAGCGTGTAGCATATCAAAATGTTCGCCTCGGAGAGTACATCATTTCTTCTCATTGCATCATTTTCATTTGAGGTCATCTTGATGCCCGAAATGATGTTGGAAGAGGGCTATGTGATATAATTGTCAGATCTGTTTCATCAGATAGATATTTGTCATTTTTGCCATGATTAATATGTGCATGATATGCTCCTGAGCTCTACATGAGTTTTGTTATATGCCATGCTATATTTACAGAGGTGCCTACCATGTATTTTTGTGATATGTGTGGTGACTAGCACAAGCTTGCAAAGTAGTGCAATCGGTAATGCTGATTTCAGGGACATAGTTTTTCACTAAGTCCTTGATCTGATTTTGTCATTATGCCATATGTTCATGTTGTTTCCTAGTGATCCATGCCTCTTTTGAGGATGATCACTAAGGATGATTTGTTAACATTGCGGTGCTCTATCCATCCATGTCTTTGTTTGCATTTATGGAGCAACCTAGCTTGAGTCAATCGAGCTCCACTTTTGCTATTTCGTGAATCCTGGCAGATTGTTGACTTGTTAGCAATTTTGCCGAGGATGTTCCTCAACTCAAGTGGCTAAGCAGTAGAAGTATTGGCTTCCTCCTCCTCCATTCCGTCAGCCTTATCAGCAGAAGAGCAAAGGTGGCATTGGATCTTCCCACCCACCCAACACTGGCTTTCAGAACAAGACTTCGTCTCAAGCTCCAAGATCAAGTGCTCCGTATCACCGTCCGCTTTCAGAGGTCACGTGCGACAAGTGCCAACAAAAGGGTCACTATGCCAACAAATGCTTCAATCAGAGGCGTCTCCCTCCTCCTCCTCCTGTGAGATCGACAAGTACAGCTGTGGTCAAGCATAACCCCAAGCACGCCAAGGTCAACTTGATGAATGCAGCTCAGGCAGAGGACTCGTCAGATGTCATCATGGGTAACCTTCCTGTTAACGATGTTCCTGCAAAAGTTCTTTTTGACACTGGTGCATCGCATTCTTTCTTGTCATTCCCATTTGCATCGAAGCACAATGTTGATACTGAGGTTATGCCCAAAGTCATGCAAGTTGTTTCTCCCGGCAAGCTTTTGACTTCTAGTTTGGTTGCTCCCAATGTCTCTATCATGTTGGGCGACTACAAGTTTCTGTCCTCTCCAGTGCTCCTTGGAAACTCGGATATTGATCTTATACTCGGAATGGATTGGCTTTCTAAGCACAAGGCTCAGCTTGATTGTGATGCCAGGCAGATTCAATTGACTCATTCATCCGAGGATGTAATTATCTTTGCCACCCATGATGATACCATCCATCAGTTTTCTCTCAACGAGAAGGGTGAACTGGATGCCATCTCTCAAATTCCAGTCGTTTGCGAATATCAAGACGTCTTTCCAGAAGAGCTTCCAGGAATGCCTCCGCACCGGCCAGTTGAATTCGTCATTGATCTTGAGCCTGGCACGGAACCTGTTTGCAAACGTCCTTACAAGCTTGGACCTGAAGAGTTGAAGGAGCTGAAGAAGCAACTCAATATTGAAGAGCGAATGGATCTCATCCGACCTAGTTCTTCTCCATGGGGTTGTGGAGTTCTTTTTGTGAAGAAGAAGGATGGAACGGACCGACTTTGTGTTGACTACCATCCATTGAACAAGAAGACTATAAAGAACAAGTACCCACTTCCCAACATGAACGAGCTGTTCAAACAACTCAAAGGTGCTCAAGTATTCTCCAAGCTTGATCTCCGTATGGGCTATCACCAGATTCGAATCCGTGAGCAAGATATTCCCAAGACGGCTTTTAGAACAAGCTATGGTTCATATGAATACACTGTCATGTCTTTTGGCCTCGTCAATGCTCCGCCGACTTTCTCTCTCATGATGAACTTCATCTTCAATGCCTACACAAATGACTTCGTCTTGGTCTACCTCGATGACATTCTGGTCTTTTCGAAGAACAAGGAAGATCATGCCAAGCACTTGCGTTTGGTGCTCGATAAGGTCAGAGAACATCAATTCTACGCCAAGTTCTCAAAGTGCGAGTTTTGGCTCAATGAGGTTCTCTATCTTGGGCATATCATCTCTGCCAAGGGCATAGCGGTGAATCCTGAGAAGGTGTCTGCAATTGTGAATTGGGAACCACCTCAGAACGTGAAGCAACTCCGCAGCTTCCTTGGTCTCGCAAGCTACTGTCGAAGGTTCGTTGAGAACTTTTCAAAGATCGCAAAGCCTCTTTCAAACCATCTCCAGAAGCACGTCAAGTACATTTGGTCTCCGGAATGTGACATCGCTTTCAACACCCTGAAAGAGAAATTAGTCGCTGCTCCAGTTCTGACTCCTCCGGATGAATCCAAACTGTTCAAGGTCTTCTGCGATTCCTCTCTTCAAGGTCTTGGTGCAGTGTTGATGCAAGAGAAGAAATTTGTGGCTTATATGTAACGCCCTCGATGCGGCTATATCTCCTACGTGTCGAAGCACGACTTAGAGGCATAACCGCATTGAAAGCAATGTTGCAAGTAAGGTAATCTTCGCACAACCCATGTAATACCTAAGGGAAAGATATACATAGTTGGCTTACAATCGCCACTTCACATAATTACATGAATAAAGCATTACATCAACTAGATATAATCAAGGCCCGACTACGGAACCCAAAATAAAAGAAGACTACCCCAAAAGCGACATGTCCCCGATCGACCCCAACTGGGCTCCACTACTGATCAACTAGAACGAAACAACACAAAGGACAAAATCTTCATCGAGCTCCTCCTTGAGCTTGGTTGCGTCATCTGCACGGTAACCTCGGCACCTGCAAGCTGGTTTTGGAAGTATCTGTGAGTCACGGGGACTCAGCAATCTCACACCCTCGCGATCAGGACTATTTAAGCTTATAGGTAAGGTAAAGGTATGAGGTGGAGCTGCAGCAAGCGACTAGCATATATGGTGGCTAACTTATGCAAAAAAGAGCGAGAAGAGAAGGCAAAGCACGGTCGAACAACTATGATCAAGAAGTGATCCTAGAACAACCTACGTCAAGCATAACTCCAACACCATGTTCACTTCCCGGACTCCGTCGGAAAGAGACCATCATGGTTACACATGCGGTTGATGTATTTTAATTAAGATCAACTTCAGGTTTTCTTCAACCGGACATTAACAAATTCCCATCTGCCCATAACTACGGGCACGGCTTTCGAAAGTTCAAAACCCTACAGGGGTGTCCCAACTTAGCCCATCACAAGCTCTCAAGGTCAACGAAGGATATTCCTTCTAGCGGGAAGGCCCGATCAGACTCAGAATCCCGATTACAAGACAGTTCGACAATGGTAAAACAAGACCAGCAAAACCGCCCGAATGTGCCGACAAATCCCGATAGGAGCTGCACATATCTCGTTCTCAGGGCACACTCAGATGAGCGCTCCATACAACTAAAACCAAACCTCGAGTTTCCCCGAGGGGCGCTGCACAGGGCTCTAGTTTGGACCAACGCTCAGAGGAGCACTGGCCCGGGGGCTTTAAATAAGATGACCCTTGAGTCTGTAGAACCCAAGGGAAAGAAAAGGGCTAGGTGGAAAATGGTAAAACCAAGATTGGGCATTGCTGGAGGAGTTTTATTCAAGGCGAACTGTCAAGGGGTTCCAATTATAACCCAACCACGTAAGGAACGCAAAATCCGAGAACATAACACCGATATGACGGAAACTAGGGCGGCAAGAGTGGAACAAACCAATAGGCATAAGGCCGAGCCTTCCACCCTTTACCAAGTCTATAGATGCATTAATTAAATAAGAGATATTGTGATATCCCAACAAGTAAACATGTTCCAACAAGGAACAACATCTCCATGTTCCAACAAGGAACAAAATTCAATCTTCACCTGCAACTAACAATGCTATAAGAGGGGCTGAGCAAAGCGGTAACATAGCCAATCGACGGTTTGCTAGGACAAGGTGGGTTAGAGGCTTGGTTCAACAATATGTAGGCATGATAAGCAAGTGGTAGGTATCGCATCATAGGCACAGCAAAAGAGCGAGCAACTAGCAAGCAAAGATAGAAGTGATTTCGAGGGTATGGTCATCTTGCCTGAGATCCCACAAGGAAGAAGAACGAGTCCATGAGGAAGACAAACGGATGAAGTCGAACGGATCCTCACAAACGCGACGTTATCGAAACTAACCCGAAGAAGCAACACCGGAAAGAAAGAAAACAACATAGTAAAGCAACCATCACATAATCATGGCACGATGCCCAAACAAGTATGATGTATGTCCAGTTTAAAGAGGCATGGCATGGCAAATTGCACAAACAACTCTACAAGTTAAGTGGAGCTCAATATGCATATTGACGAAACACCACGTCAATTATTAGTTCTCTCCTGTTTAGGTACCCAACAATATTAAATGTTGTTAAACATGGCAAGAGATGAGGCATAGCAAAACTACACCATCTAAACAATTTAAATGGGGCCGGATATAACAAATAACGAATCCGATAAATCCCCATATGCCTTAGTAATTTATTGCAACAACAATTTAAACATCTTAATTGTTGTTATCATGATGCGGATGACATGAACAAGTTTATGCAATTTTTATTAAAAGTTGGCATGAGCGTGATGAGAGCATTTGTCACCATGGCGAAAACGAAAAGGGGAGCCACGACAACGATAACGAAACGGTGCCACGGCAACGTTCCAGTTCCAGTAACTCAATTGAGATATCGATGCAAAGGAGAAGTGTGCGGAGCATGCAAAAGATGAACGTTGGGGTGCTCCCGGTTACCGGGTTCCCGCATGAGGGTCGCAAGGAAAAAGAGGGGCTACGTGTAATGAACAACTCAGACACAGAGCAAACACGGGCATCTCATACACCACACAACCTTCGCTCTCGGAAGGTCGGCTCGGCGGTTATACCTTCGAAGCGTGCAAACGGGACGGTTCTCATTCGGTGCCAAGTAGAGGAAGTAGACATTCTCGGGACGTCCGTAGTGGAAGTAGAGGTACACAACATTTTGACGAAAATCACGGCGGCGGTAGTTGTACCCATGTTGTCGTCGAACTTGATGGAACCAATGTCCTCGAGGGTAGTCGTGGGAAGTAGTCGTACTCGCGAATTTGTTGGATTCACGACGACGGTAGTTGTTCATGGCGCTTGTGTCTCGCGGTTCTTCGGGCAAGGGTTGTCGTACACGTCCGTAGATGTTCGGGGTCGCGACATGGAACTTGACGTCCACGGGGTCTTCGAGGGTCGACGGTAGTGGTACTCGGGTCGTCGGCAACGGTAGTTGTTCTATGCATCGGGCATCAAGGTACTTGTTGTTCCTAGCGATTCCGAAGACAGCGGTAGTGGTACACTTTCGAAAAGGGACATGACGTATCAGAGGTTTCCGAAGGCGATGGTAGTGGAACTTGGTGTATCCGGGTTCTTCGAAGGTCGTCATCGAACTTGGTCAAAAAAACACGGCGTGGGTAGACGTTCACTCGACGGTCCTTGGCAACGGTCATCGTACACAGTTCGTAGGCGGCCATGGTACTCCCTGATTTGGAGGGTCTTGACAATGAAAAGAGGGGCCAAAGGTTGTGCACGATGGCAGCGAGAGCTTCAATGGCATGCAGCGCACGGCGGCGATGTTTGGGTTCCATGGAGGGGCACAAAGGCAAGCAGGCAATGAGGCAGGGGCGACGTGGGAGGAAGCAGGGGTGCCGGACGCGTGTGGAGAGGCTCGAGGTCAAGCTCCTGCTCGAGGAAGACGACAGGGAGGCAGCAGAGCAGGGTGAGGTCAGCCTGATCCAGAGCTGAATGGCAGCAGGACGGCGGCGGCTGCAGGCATCCATGGCCTTGACGAGGAAGCAGGCGATGCAGCGGGGTGACGAGGATCGACGGTGCCGGCGTAGAAGAGGAAGGAGGGCGGCGCTTGGCGTCCCCGGTGATGCGGCGGCCTCCTGGCAATGCAGCAGACTCCTAGTCACCGTAGAGGAAGTAGAGGGTGGCGCTCGTCGGAGACGGGGAGGCGGCAGCGAGGCGGCGACACGGGGGCCTGGATGGCCGCGAGGAGGGAGACGCGCGGGAAGTTCCTTACCCCGGAGCGAGATGGGGCGCGAGCGCCATGGAGGTTCGGGCACTTGGGGCGCGGTGCAGAGGAGGTGAACAGGGACGCGGGCAGCAGAGGGAGGAAGAGATCGAGAGGAGAGGTGGCGCGGCGTACGGGAGAGAGGGGATCGAGGGAAGGGACTGCTGCGAGCAAGAAAGAGAGATCGAGGGGAGATGGGGATCGGGATGCGTGCGCGAGCAACGCTCTCCTGGCAGCGCTATGAAGCACGAAGGAGGAGGAGGGGTTCGAGGGAGATGGGCTAGGTTTAGGTGGGAGTTTAGTTGGGCCGGTGCTGGATGGGCCTATAGGCCGACTGAGCTAATGGGCCGGCTGGGTGGCCGAGGCCCAGGTAGCTGCTGCTGCTTCTCTATTTCTTCAGACAAAAAAAAAACAAAAAGGAAAGAGCAGGAAAAAAAGGAGAGGAGCTAGAGAAATATAAAAATATACTCGTGATCCTGAAAATGTGCTCTATTTAACAAAATTGGTTTGGAGATTTTTAAAGGAAGTACAAAAATAATTCAAGTTCGAATTAAATTCAAACTTGAACCATTTTAAACCCTAACCAAAACAATTTCAATAGAGATGAAATTTGACATAGAAGGTAGGTGCATGGTGTTAGAATATTGAGGCAAAGATGAACATTAAAAGAGAAGGGACGTGACACTTGCCTAAAGAAGGAAGTAGAGGGAAGGAGAAGGTGATGAAGCAAGATTCATGCATGGAACATGCAACAACTTAGTATGTATGAAGAACACACAATGCACATGATGACATGATGAAATGCAACATGATGCAATGACACGCAAGCAATGACAAGGCAACAACAGCGAATAACAGGAGGACACCTGGCACATCGGTCTCGGGGCGTCACAACACTCCACCACTACGAGAGGATCTCGTCCCGAGATCTAGGATGGCACCAGAGGGAAAAACGGAAGAGAAAGAGAAGAGGTAAAACTAAGTTGCTTATTTGACAAATGAGTGAGACCAAAGAACCTTGCGAGGTTGAACAACTTCGAGAAAAGAAAACAATGGAGATGAACAAAATTGAAAACACACCGCTAGAAAAGAGGAACAATGGAGAACAAATTCGTATAGCACTCCGGTTGAGAAGGGATGCAAGACTTGATAAAATGAAAGAACTTGAGCAGCGGGACACACTCCGGTTAAATGGATAAGCACGAAAAGAACATGATCTTCACAATTTGAGATGATGATTGAAAAGAGCAACATCACAAGGCCTCCGGAACAAAAGAATATAGTACAGATAATTGGAATAAAAGAATGGAGAAGAAAATGCCAACTTCTGTCACAAAAGAGTTTGAGAAGGCATCCTTAGGAGAAGGGTCAAACGGAGTTGTTGGAACACCAACAATGAAAAGAATAAGATTGATATGGTCTTAAGGAATACATCTCAAAATTATGAGGTGACAACCTTCCACTCACGGGAAAAAGAATTGGATTGATAAGAACAAGTAGACGAGAAGCTACCTCACCGGGAGGATAAATGAAGAACTTGGATCATTGATAAACACCATAAGAGCGACAATCCTTAAAGGAAAGCTTTTGGTGAAAAATAACCCAAGGTAACTCCAATGACGAGATTGATGGATTTAAAATACCTCATTCTTAAAAACATGTGAATCATGAAACATGAAGGGAAATATCAAGAATGACATAGCACCACCTCAAAAGATATGCGTCAAAGAATTGCACTCCGGATTGGAAGATGAAGAATGCTTGAGCTCCTTAGAAAAGAATCTCAATGAACACTTGGAGAAGGGATATAAATCCTTGATGAACCAACATGTAGAACCTTCATGAAGAACTCTGGTAACAAAAAGAATAACGAAAATAAAAATAAAGAGAAGTCGGAAAACACAAGGTGAAACCTTGTAATTATTTAGATGGATCTCCGTGATAATTAGAGCTTGGAACTCCGGAAAAGAAAAGATGAAGCACCTCGGACCGAGAATGTGATATGATGAACAACTCCGGGTTGAAGAAACTAGATCACTTGGATGAAACAATAATAAGAATTACGTTATGCGTATCCTTCACCAATTTAGATTGATGACAAGCACGGATTTGACATACTACTTATTCTCGTAGAAAGGAATTAAAATAGATATTGCGCAACCTTGGGAAGGTCTTCAATGAACCACCGGTAGGATTTGGAAATAATGAATAGATAAATATGATAAAGGAGGAAGAGAAATCTTGAACGAACCACCGTAAGAATTGAAAATGAACGAAGAAAAGAGATGAATCACCGGTAAGAATTAGCAAATGAACGAACATACTTGAGGCAATCTAGATACATGAGAACGAAAGGATCACGAATTGATTAGAGAATATTTGAATGATGCACCGGTAAGATTTGGAGAACGAGAGCTGAAGGCTGAGAATGAATAATTCTGAGATGATGGGCTCCGGAGAATCAAACTAAAAATACTCTGAATTACTCCGGATGGGTGAAAAGAGTATCTCACAATCGCAAATAATTATGAGAGGATGGCAACAAGCTAGAATCACGAATCTTAAAGAGAATGGAGCAAGATTGAGAAAAAATCTTCTTCGATCTTCCAATCTGAGAATGACGACGAGAAACACCACCATGAATTATTGAGGTACTCCGGAATTAAAATTGGAAAGGTTGAACCAATGATGAAAAGAATTTGAAAGATCTTGGCGAAAAACATTTGACTGATGACAACTCATTCTTACGTCAAACTTCGAAAAGAATTTTACGGATACCTCCAGGAGAATTAGAAGAGTCGACCTGTGGGTTAGGGCCCACTCAAAAGAAACACCGTAGAACAATTTAAAAGAAGATTGCGTCGGTTGAATTAAAAGGCTTGAATGAGATAACATCCTCAAAAGATGTTGAACGGATTGAGAATGGAAACGAATCATCCGAGATATTTTCAGCACTCCGGAACAACAGAATAGCGCAAGGTGAATGATTAAGAGGTGCACCGGTATGAGAAGGCATTTGAAATAAGGAAAAGAATATGATCAACACCGAAAGCTTGAATTGAATCCACCGGAGAAGAATATGAGTGACGAGAGACGAACTTGAAGCTTCGTTAGCATCTTCCTGAGAATCAACGGATAAGAACATTGATGGAAAAGAATAGAGAGACTTCACATCAATAAGATGGATACTCGATAAAGAAATCCGAGTCCTTGAAGAACCAAGGGTGGGAGGGTGGGAAAACAAAGGCACCTTGGGAAGGATGAAACAAACACCGTTGAGAGAGCTTGAGTTGAGCTTGCGGATGTTGAAATGATCGGATGCACTTGAAGAGAAGCACACCGGTTGACAAGAAATTGAAATGACAAACTCGATGATCGAGAAGGATTAGTATTCACAAAGGAGTATGAGATCACCATTTAGGAAAGGTATGGAGTCAACACTTGACATCGAAGCAACTCGGATACCACAACTCAAAACAAAACAAAGGATTGGCTTGCAAAATAAGCCGGAACAAACATATGATAGAGATTTCATCCAAAGTTTTCGTGGTGGGGCCTACACGGGCTCGATCATACAACACCATCATGTACAAGGCAGTGCACATGACATATGAAGCGTCCCCGAGTCGGCATAGCTAAGGAATCTTTAAGACACAACGAGACCACTGTAAAACCAACCGTGAATAGGCGGACCACTAGACGTCGAACCCCAATTTCATATCATACATCTGTCGGAAGGATATCCTAAGAGGTACTTGAATTCCCACTTATAAACTCCTGAAATTTTCCGGTTATGCAATCAGGTGTTGGGGATACAGGGGAAGGATAATATCTCACCCAAAACTAACAAATCCTACATCCAGCTGTATCCATCCTTCAACACATAACCAAGAAACCTTCGGAAATCATCTACCTCAACCTTCGAAAAGCATCCGTTATACAAGTTATGGCAATACTCCCGAACTCCCTCCCCAGTACTGGGTGGCGTCGAGCTTATCTCACCAACAACTGCATAAAAGAGATTTTCGATGTCGGCGAAACTAAACTCAGGTATTCCAGAACTGCAACGATAAAATTGTGACGACAACACCTCGGAGCTCAACTCCCCGGGACACTGCCACAACCCCTAAATGTCAGGAGGCACCAAGAACAATGTTCTCGTCACAAAACCATCGGAACAATTCCAAGATACCCGCGTGATCCTGAATTTTTTTAGTGAAATTCGAGAAGAGAAGAGTCAAAACTCTACGTCAGGATGCCTCACCAGAGCGACGAAAGGACTGAGGAGTAAAAAGAATTCCTAACTCTCTGATATATATAATCCTAAATGACTCAAAACATTTCTAGACTCAATAACGCCATCGATTTGATCAAGCAGGGGGCTCCTAAGGTCGGGGAAGGCTCTGATTACCAACTTGTAACGCCCTCGATGCGGCTATATCTCCTACGTGTCGAAGCACGACTTAGAGGCATAACCGCATTGAAAGCAATGTCGCAAGTAAGGTAATCTTCACACAACCCATGTAATACATAAGGAAAGAGATACATAGTTGGCTTACAATCGCCACTTCACACAATTACATGAATAAAGCATTACATCAACCAGATACAATCAAGGCCCGACTATGGAACCCAAAATAAAAGAAGACTACCCCAAAAGCGACACGTCCCTGATCGACCCCAACTGGGCTCTACTACTGATCAACTAGAACGAAGCAACACAAAGGACAAAATCTTAAACGAGCTCCTCCTTGAGCTTGGTTGCGTCATCTGCACGGTAACCTCGGCACCTGCAAGCTAGTTTTGGAAGTATCTGTGAGTCACGGGGACTCAGCAATGTCACACCCTCGCGATCAAGACTATTTAAGCTTATAGGTAAGGTAAAGGTATGAGATGGAGCTGCAGCAAGCAACTAGCATATATGATGGCTAACATACGCAAAAGAGAGCGAGAAGAGAAGGCAAAGCACGGTCGAACAACTATGATCAAGAAGTGATCCTAGAACAACCTACGTCAAGCATAACTCCAACACCGTGTTCACTTCCCGGACTCCGCCGGAAAGAGACCATCACGGTTACACACGCGGTTGATGTATTTTAATTAAGATCAACTTCAGGTTTTCTACAACCGGACATTAACAAATTCCCATCTGCCCATAACACGGGCACGGCTTTCGAAAGTTCAAAACCCTGCAGGGGTGTCCCAACTTAGCGCATCACAAGCTCTCACGGTCAACAAAGGATATTCCTTCTAGCAGGAAGGCCCGATCAGACTCGGAATCCCGATTACAAGACATTTCGACAATGGTAAAACAAGACCAGCAACACCGCCCGAATGTGCCGACAAATCCTGATTGGAGCTGCACATATCTCGTTCTCAGGGCACACTCAGATGAGCGCTCCATAGAACTAAAACCAAACCTCGAGTTTCCCCGAGGGGGCACTGCACATGGCTGTAGTTTGGACCAACGCTCAGAGGAGCACTGGCCCGGGGGGTTTAAATAAGATGACCCTTGAGTCTGCAGAACCCAAGGGAAAGAAAAGGGCTAGGTGGAAAATGGTAAAATCAAGGTTGGGCATTGCTGGAGGAGTTTTATTCAAGGCGAACTGTCAAGGGGTTCCCATTATAACCCAACCGCGTAAGGAACGCAAAATCCGGGAACATAACACCGATATGACGGAAACTAGGGCGGCAAGAGTGGAACAAAACACCAGGCATAAGGCCAAGCCTTCCACCCTTTACCAAGTATATAGATGCACTAATTAAATAAGAGATATTGTGATATCCCAACAAGTAAACATGTTCCAACTAGGAACAACATCTCTATGTTCCAACAAGGAACAAACTTCAATCTTCACCTGCAACTAACAACGCTATAAGAGGGGCTGAGCAAAGCGGTAACATAGCCAATCAATGGTTTGCTAGGACAAGGTGGGTTAGAGGCTTGGTTCAACAATATAGGAGGCATGATAAGCAAGTGGTAGGTATCGCAGCATAGGCATAGCAAAAGAGCAAGCAACTAGCAAGCAAAGATAGAAGTGATTTCGAGGGTATGGTCATCTTGCCTAAGATCCCACAAGGAAGAAGAACAAGTCCATGAGGAAGATAAACGGACGAAGTCGAACGGATCCTCACAAACGCGACATTATCGAAACTAACCCGAAGAAGCAACACCGGAAAGAAAGCAAACAACATAGTTAAGCAACCATCACATAATCATGGCACGATGCACAAACAATTATGATGTATGTCCGGTTTAAAGAGGCATGGCATGGCAAAGTGCACAAACAACTCTACAAGTTAAGTGGAGCTCAATATGCATATTGACGAAACACCATGTCAATTATTAGTTCTGTCCCGTTTAGGTACCCAACAATATTAAATGTTGTTAAACATGGCAAGAGACGAGGCATAGCAAAACTACACCATATAAACAATTTAAATGGGGCCGGATATAACAAATAATGAATCCGGTAAATCCCCATATGCTTTAGTAATTTATTGCAACAACAATTTAAACATCTTAATTGTTGTTATCATGATGCGGATGACATGAACAAGTTTATGCAATTTTTATTAAAAGTTGGCATGAGCGTGATGAGAGCATTTGTCATCATGGCAAAAACGAAAAGGGGAGCCATGACAACGATAATGAAACGGTGCCACGACAACGTTCCGGTTCCAGTAACTCGATTGAGATATCGATGCAAAGGAGAAGTGTGCGGAGCGTGCAAAAGATGAACGCTGGGGTGCTCCCGGTTACCGGGTTCCCGCATGAGGGTCGCAAGGCAAAAGAGGGTCTACGTGTAATGAACAACTCAGACACAGAGAAAACACGGGCATCTCATACACCACACAACATTCGCTCTCAGAAGGTCGTCTCGGCGGTTATACCTTCGAAGCGTGCAAATGGGACGGTTCTCGTTCGGTGCCAAGTAGAGGAAGTAGACATTCTCGGGACGTCCGTAGTGGAAGTAGAGGTACACGACGTTTTGACGAAAATCACGGCGGCGGTAGTTGTACCCATGTTGTCGTCGAACTTGATGGAACCAATGTCCTCGAGGGTAGTCGTGGGAAGTAGTCGTACTCGCGAACTTGTCGGATCCACGACGACGATAGTTGTTCACGGCGCTTGTGACTCGCGGTTCTTCGGGCAAGGGTAGTCGTACACGTCCGTAGATGTTCAGGGTCGCGACATGGAACTTGACGTCCACGGGGTCTTCGAGGGTCGACGGTAGTGGTACTCGGGTCGTCGGCGACGGTAGTTGTTCTATGCATCGGGCATCAAGGTCCTTGTCGTTCTTAGCGATTCCGAAGATGGCGGTAGTGGTACACTTTCGAAAAGGGACTTGACGCATCAGAGGTTTCTGAAGAGGTTTCTGAAGGCGACGGTAGTGGAACTTGGTGTATCCAGGTTCTTCGAAGGTCGTCATCGAACTTGGTCAAAAAAAACATGGCATGGGTAGACGTTAACTCGACGGTCCTTGGCAACGGTCATCGTACACGGTTCGTAGGCGTTCGGGTCTTCAGTAGAGGTACTCAACGCACTCCGGGTGTGTAGTTGTACACGGTTCGTAGATGAACTTGGCGGGTCCTCAATGTCTTGGTACTTGGCGTTCGAAGCGATGGTGGTTCGTGTGCCGTAAGTCGTGGTACTTGCCGATCTTGGTGAATCCAAGTGTCTCGGTGGCGGCCATGGCACTCCCTGATTTGGAGGGTCTTGACAACGAAAAGAGGGGCCAGAGGTTGTGCACGATGGCAGTGAGAGCTTCAGTGGCATGCAGCGCACGGCGGCGATGCTTGGGTTCCATGGAGGGGCACAAAGGCAAGCAGGCAACGAAGCAGTGGCGACGTGGGTGGAAGCAGGGGTGTCGGACGCGCGTGGAGAGGCTCGAGTTCGATCTCCTGCTCGAGGAAGACGATGGGGAGGCAGCAGAGCAGGGTGAGGTCAGCCTGATCCAGAGCTGAATGGAAGCAGGACGGCGGCGGCTGCAGGCATCCATGGCCTTGACGAGGAAGCAGGTGATGTAGCGGGGCGACGAGGATGGACGGCGCCGGCGTAGAAGAGGAAGGAGGGTGGCACTTGGCGTCCCCAGCGATGCGGCGGCCTCCTTGCAATACAGCGGACTCCTAGTCGCCGTAGAGGAAGCAGAGGGTGGCGCTCGTCGGAGACGGGGAGGCGGCAGCAAGGCGGCGACACGGGGGCCTAGACGGGCGCAAGGAGGGAGACGCGCGGGGAAGTTCCTTACATCGGAGCGAGATGGGGCGCGAGCGCCATGGAGGTTCGGGCACTTGGGGCGCGGTGCAGAGGAGGTGAACAGGGATGCGGGCAGCAGAGGGAGGAAGAGATCGAGAGGAGAGGTGGCGCGGCGTACGGGAGAGAGGGGATCGAGGGAAGGGACTGCTGCGAGCGAGAAAGAGAGATCGAGGGGAGATGGGGATCGGGATGCGTGCGTGAGCAACGCTCTCCTGGCGGCGCTATCAAGCACGAAGGAGGAGGAGGGGTTCGAGGGAGATGGGCTAGGTTTAGGTGGGAGTTTAGTTGGGCCGGTGCTGGATGGGCCTATAGGCCGACTGAGCTAATGGGCCGGCTGGGTGGCCGAGGCCCAGGTAGCTGCTGCTGCTTCTCTATTTCTTCAGACAGAAAAAAAAACAAAAAGGAAAGAGCAGGAAAAAAAGGAGAGGAGCTAGAGAAATATAAAAATATACTTGTGATCCTGAAAATGTTCTCTATTTAACAAAATTGGTTTGGAGATTTATAAAGGAAGTAAAAAAACAATTCAAGTTTGAATTAAATTCAAACTTGAACCATTTTAAACCCTAACCAAAGTAATTTCAATAGAGATGAAATTTAACATAGAGGCTAGGTGCATGGTGTTAGAATATTGAGGCAAAAATGAACATTAAAAGAGAAGGGACGTGACACTTGCTAAAAGAAGGAAGTAGAGGGAAGGAGAAGGTGATGAAGCAAGATTCTTGCATGGAACATGCAACAACTTAATATATATGAAAAACACACAATGCACATGATGACATGATGAAATGCAACATGATGCAATGACACGCAAGCAATGACAAGGCAACAACAACGAATAACAGGAGGACACCTACCACATCGGTCTCGGGGCGTCACATTATACCTCTCGCCAGTTGAAGCCCAACAAGAAGAACTACCCCACTCATGACCTCGAGTTGGCGGCAGTTGTGCATGCTCTTTTGACTTGGAGACATCTCTTATTGGGAAGAAAAGTGGACACCTTCACTGACCACAAGAGTCTCAAGTACATCTTCACTCAGCCTAATCTCAACCTCAGGCAGACTCGTTGGGTGAAATGATTCAAGAGTATAATCCAAGTATTGAATATACTCCAGTCAAGGCCAATGTTTTTGCTGACGCATTGAGCAGGAAGGCTTACTGCAACAGTCTGATTCTCAAGCCTTACCAACCCGAGCTTTGTGAAGCTTTCCGCAAACTCAATCTGCAAGTTGTTCCTCAAGGGTTCCTCGCCAACCTTCAAGTCTCTCCTACTTTGGAAGATCAGGTTCGCGAGGCTCAACTTCTTGATGCTATGGTGAAGAAGGTGAAGATTGGGATTGCCAAGAGTCAACCCAAGTACAAGTGCTATCGCCCTGATGACAAGGATACTCTCTTCTTCGAGGATCGCATTGTTGTGCCTAAAGGTGACCTTCGTAAAGTTATTATGAACGAGGCTCACAATTCACTCCTCTCCATCCACCCTGGGAGTACGAAGATGTACCAGGACCTCAATCAGGCTTATTGGTGGACTCGAATGAAGCACGAGATTGCTTAGTTCGTGAATGAATGTGATGTCTGCAGAAGAGTGAAGGCAGAACACCAACGACCAGCTGGTCTCCTCCAACCTCTTGCCATTCCATAATGGAAGTTTGACCACATTGAGATGGACTTCGTGACGGGATTTCCAAAGTCCAAACGTGGCAATGATGCTATATTCGTTGTCATCGACAAACTCACTAAAGTGGCTCACTTTCTGCCTATCAAAGAGTCTATCACTGCAGCTCAATTGGCGGAGCTTTATACCTCTGGGATTGTCTCTCTGCACGGCATTCCTCAGTTGATATCTTCAGACCGTGGCAGCATATTTACCTCCAAGTTTTGGGATTCTTTTCAGAAGGCCATGGGCACCAACATCCGCTTCAGCACAGCTTTTCATCCTCAAACTAGCGGTCAAGTCGAGCGTGTCAATCAGATTCTCGAAGATATGCTCAGGGCTTGTGTTATCTCCTTCGGTATGAAGTGGGAAGATTGTCTTCCATATGCCGAATTCTCCTACAACAACAGTTTTCAAGCAAGTTCGGGCAAGGCCCCATTTGAAATTCTCTATGGCAGGAAGTGTCGTACTCCTCTTAACTGGTCAGAGACCGGTGAACGTCAGCTTCTTGGAAATGACTTGATCACAGAGGCAGAGGAAATGTCCAAAGTCATTCGTGATAACCTCAAAGCAGCGCAATCGCGCCAGAAGAGCTACTATGATAGTAAGCATCGTGATTTGGCTTTCAAGATCGGAGACCATGTTTACCTCCGCGTCTCTCCAATGAAAGGTACTCGTCGCTTCGGTATCAAAGGGAAGCTTGCCCCTAGATACGTGGGTCCTTTCAAGATCATCAGCAAGAGAGGCAATCTCGCCTATCAACTCGAGCTTCCTTCAAACTTTGCAAATGTGCACGACGTGTTCCATGTCTCTCAGCTCCGCAAGTGCTTCAAGACCCCTGACCGCACCGTCAACTTCGAAGACATTGATCTCCAAGAAGACCTTTCTTATCTTGAGCACCCAGTTGCTATTCTTTAAGAGACTGAACGCAAGACTCGCAGTAAGTCAATCAAATTCCTCAAAGTCAAGTGGTCACACCATTCCGACCGTGAAGCCACCTAGGAACACGAGGATCACCTCCGTTCTGAGTACCCGACATTTTTCTAGTCCTAGATCTCGGGACGAGATCTTTTCGTAGTGGTGGAGTGTTGTAACACCCCAGATGTAATTTACCTTATATGTATCCCAACTCTTGCAGTTTCCGGCTCTAAGTTATTTTTTCCTCAGGTTCGGGTTTTTGTCTCCATGTGTTGTTGCCTTGTCATGCATCTCATATCATGTCATCAGGTGCATTGCATTTGCATACGTGTTCGTCTCATGCATCCAAGCATTTTCCCCGTTGTCCGTTTTGCATTCCGGCGCTCCTATCTCCTCTGGTGTCCCTTTCTACCTCTTTTCGTGTGTGGGGGTTAAACATTTCCGGATTGGACCGAGACTTGTCATGCGGCCTTGGTTTACTACCGGTAGACCACCTGTCAAGTTTCATGCCATTTGGACTTCGTTTGATACTCCAACGGTTAACCGAGGGACCGAAAAGGCCTCGTGTGTGTTGCATCCCAACACCCTTCCATTTTGGCCCAGAACCCACCAAAACCCCTTCTATCATCTCGATCGTTCGATCACGATCGCGTGGCCTCAAACCGCACTCCATTTGGAACTTCCTAGCTCCCTCTATGCCTATATATAGGTCCTCTCCCGAAATTCCTCGATCCCCTCCTACCCTAAACCCTAAATTTCCGCTTCCCACGCCGCCGGACACGTCCGGAGCGGACCGGACGCGTCCGCGGCCGCCTCCGCAACAACCCACGCGTGCCAGGTGGCACCCCGGTGCTCGCCGCCGCCGCGACCCGTGGAAGCCCGCGGCCGACCCTCCCCGCCGCGGCCGACC
>NC_041386.1:230111626-230241608 GCF_002162155.2 Triticum dicoccoides
CCGCCATCCGACCGGGCCCGCGCGCCGCCGCCTACCGCCGCTTGCCTCTCCACTCAGCCGCCGCCCGTCCGCCTCCCCGCCGGTGTTCGCCCGCCGCGGTGGTCGCTCGCCGCCGCCTCGCACCTCGCCGTCCGGCCCTCTCCGGCCGCCCTCCGCCCTCCTCCTCGCCCGGATCCGCCGGCCGTCGTCGCCTCTGTCAAGTCCGGCAAGAGCGTCGCCGCCTCGGGAAGCGCGCCGCTACAGTACCCCCAAATCTAGATCTAGACGAGGGTTGACTTTCCTCCCGAAACCCTAGTTTTTTGCGTTTTTCATCATGTCGTAACTCATCATCCGTGGCTCCGATTTGAGCATGTAGCATATCAAAATGTTCGTCTCAGAGACTAGATCATTTCATCTCATTGCATCATTTTCATTTGAGCTCATCTTGATGCCCGAAATGCTATTGGAAGAGGTCTATGTGATATAATTGTCAGATCTATTTCATCAGATAGATATTTGTCATTTTTGCTGTGATTAATATGTGCATTATATGCTCCTAAGCTCTACATGAGTTTTGTTATATGCCATGCCATCTTTACAGAGGTGCCTACCATGTATTTTTGTGATATGTGTGGTGACTAGCACAAGCTTGCAAAGTAGTGCAATCGGTAATGCTGATTTCAGGGACTTAGTTTTTCACTAAGTCCTTGATCTGATTTTGTTATTATGCCATATGTTCATGTTGTTTCCTAGTGATCCGTGCCTCTTTTGAGGATGATCACTAAGGATGATTTGTTAACATTTTGGTGCTCTATCCATCCATGTCTTTGTTTGCATTTATGGAGCAACTAGCTTGAGTCAATCGAGCTCTACTTTTGCTATTTCGTGAATCCTGACAGATTGCTGACTTGTTAGCGATTTTGCCGAGGATGTTGCTAGTGATCCGTGCATGCTATGTTATTGTTCTTGCCATGTCTAGCTTCTATTCCATGTATTCTTGATGGGTGTATGTTTAGTTTGTCATGCCATGCTCTGTAGTGAGTGCACCGAGCTCGTAAACATGCCTACTCGTTAATAGATTTGCATGCTCCAGTTTTTCTCTAAGTCTATAATCTGATTATGTTTTTGCCATGTTCACATGCTTGCAATTGTATTTTCTGTTCCCTTTTGGCTCAAGGTCACTAAGGGACTTTTGTTAAGTGCTTTGAGTATCTCCATGCCATTCCTTGCTTTGCCATGTTAAGTTCCTATAGCATATAGTTTTCATGCTCTAAAGTGTGCTACCTGATGCTAAATTCTAGACTTGTGTTAATTTCACTAAGTCCGAAACCTGTTATCGTTTGCATTTTTGCCATGCTTGTTTGGACCGGTTAATGGATGAATTAGCCATAGCTCAGTGTTTATCTTTCGTCAAGCATCATGAGTGGATCCCTGCCATGTATTTTGTTGGCATGTTTGAGTGCTGTAGCATATTTATCTTGTTGCATTTAGATGGCTACTTGCTGATTATCGTAGACCGGCGCCATATTTGTTTTGCTTGCCATTTCCAAACCGTGCATCCGATTCCGGTGATCTTTATATCAATTTCAACCGAAATCACCTCACCTTTCCAGTGGCACTCTTGGATTTCCATGTTGAGGCCAGGTTCAGTCATTCCCTGTCAAATCTTGCATATGCATCACATATCGCATCCCGCATAGCATACCATTGCATCATGTTGTTCGAGCATTGCACGTGGTTGATTGTGTTCCTTTTGCTTGTTTGTCTTTTTTGGGTAGAGCCGGGAGAAAAGTTTGCTAACAAGGAGCCCGTTGAGTTTGCTTACGAGGATCAAGTCAACTCTGACAACTTTGTAGGCAAGATGACCATACCCTCGAAATCACTTCTATCTTTGCTTGCTAGATGCTCACTCTTTTGCTATTCCTATGCTATGATGCCTACCACTAGCTTATCATGCCTCCAAAATTTCCATGTGAAACCTCTAACCCACCATGTCCTAGCAAACCGTTGATTGGCTATGTTACTGCTTTGCTCAGCCCCTCTTATAGCGTTGCTAGTTGCAGGTGAAGATTGGAGATCATTCCTTGTTGGAACATTGTTTATTGTTGGGATATCACCATATTATCTTGTTTATCTTAATGCGCCTATATACTTGGTAAAGGGTGGAAGGCTCGGCCTTTTGCCTAGTGTTTTGTTCCACTCTTGCCGCCCTAGTTTTCGTCATATCGGTGTTATGTTCCCGGATTTTGCGTTCCTTACGCAGTTGGGTTATAATGGGAACCCCTTGACAGTTCGCCTTGAATAAAACTCCTCCAGCAATGCCCAACCTTGGTTTTACCATTTGCCACCTAGCCTCTTTTTCCCTTGGGTTTCCGGAGCCCGAGGGTCATCTTATTTAAACCCCCCGGGCTAGTGCTCCTCTGAGTGTTGGTCCAACCTAGAGCCCTGTGCAGCGCCCCCTCGGGGAAACTCGAGGTTTGGTTTTAGTTGTATGGAGTGCTCATCTGAGTGTGCCCTGAGAATGAGATATGTGGAGCTCCTATCGGGATTTGTTGGCACATTCGGGCGGTGTTGCTGGACTTGTTTTACCATTGTCGAGGATGTCTTGTAGAACCAGGATGCCGAGTCTGATCGGAATGTCTCGGGAGAAGGAATATCCTTCGTTGACTGTGAGAGCTTGTGATGGGCTAAGTTGGGACTCCCCTGCAGGGATTTGAACTTTCGAAAGCCGTGCCCGCGGTTATGGGCAGATGGGAATTTGTTAATGTCCGGTTGTAGATAACATGAAACTTAACTTAATTAAAATGAATCAATTGCGTGTGTAACCATGATGGTCTCTTCTCGGTGGAGTCCGGGAAGTGAACACGGTGTTGGAGTAATGTTTGACGTAGGTTGTTCTAGGATCACTTCTTGATCATAGTTCTTCATTTGTGCTTTGCCTTCTCGTCTCGCTCTCTCTTTTGCGAACAGGATAGCCACCATATATGCTAGTCGCTTGCTGCAGCTCCACATATTACCTTGCCTTACCTATAAGCTTAAATAGTCTTGATCACGAGGGTGCGAGATTGCTGAGTCCCCGTGACTCACAGATTACTTCCAAACCAGATGCAGGGACTGATGATACCATTCCAGATTATGCGCTTGAGCTCAAGTGGGAGTTCGATGAAGACTCTCGTCGTTACTATGTGTCTTTCCCAGATGATCAGTAGAGGTGCCCAGTTGGGGCGATCGGGGACCGTGTCGCATGTTGGGGTTGATCTTTTATTTTGGTACCGTAGTCGGACCATGAGTGTATTGGATGATTGTAATGTTATTCATGTATTTGTGTGACGTGGCGAGTGTAAGCCAACTATGTACCTTTTCCCCTATTATCTATTTACATGGGTTGTTGTGAAGATTACCTTACTTGCGACATTGCTTTCAATGCGGTTATGCCTCTAAGTCGTGCTTCGACACGTAGGAGATATAGCCGCATCGAGGGCATTACACTTTGGCCAAAAGAGCTGAAGGAATTGAAGAAACAACTTGATGAACAAGAGCGTCTGGGTCTGATCAGACCAAGTTCATCTCCGTGGGGTTGTGGTATTCTTTTTGTCCAGAAGAAGTATGGCACGGACCGACTTTGCGTCGACTACCACCCATTGAACAAGAAGACAATCAAGAATAAGTACCCACTTCCCAATATAAATGAGCTATTTGAAAAACTCAAGGGGCAAAGGTGTTTCCAAGCTTGACCTCCGTATGGGTTATCATCAGATTCGCATTCGTGAAGAAGATATCCCTAAGATAGCATTCAGAACAAGCTTTGGTTCTTACGAATATACTGTCATGTCTTTCGGACTTGTCAATGTGATAAGGGTCGACTAGATATGAGTCGTTCGTCGACCCGATCTTTCATGATACTGGTAGCAGCACAAGAAATTCCGATCAAGCAAAGATGCAAGACCGTAAGATCAAAAACTAGCGTTGAGTAGATTAGATCGACTCCACGCGTAGCAGCAACAAAATCCCAATGAATCAGCAACGAAGACAATATTTGGTGTCCCTCAACATGGGACTTCTTCTAACTATTAATGAACTCACGATGAAACAAAACTTGACCCTTCACACGGGTAGATCGACCAGTATTTAAAGAGCACGCAGGCTCTAGTTCCTAAACCGACTCAAACCTTCCCTACTACATGTAACAAACCAAATCTCTTTTCCTATTCAAACCGGAAACCAAGTACTACTAGGACTCTCTCTTATCTCAACTAATTAATCTCACCTAATTAACTACTCGGCCAACTGATCACATAAAAACAAAGTTGGACTACGTACTAGTGCTAGATGGAACCGATGCAAAGAATATTCAGTACGGAACCTCCTGTGCAACACACGGAGTTCTGAACATTGGCGTGACTTCATTTGGTTCTGCTTCTGGTGATGGTATTTTAAGTGCAATTGTTCCCACCATTAAAATATTAGAATTTGTAGATGGATCAATCTTTGCAAATGCAGTAGTGGACACATCATCCCCTCCCCCTTGAAACAAAACCGTCCTCGGTTTTGCTATAGGTTTGATAACCTTCTTTTTCAGAAAAACATTTGCACCCACCTTGATTTCTCCAGCAAACATCAACCGCAGCACACACCGTCTTACGGCATCCCAAAAGGAGTACATGTTGGAACGGCCTTCACGTGTGGCATGGCGGTCATATTGCCATGGCATTCCAAACAATAAGTGACATGCATCCATCGGAAAAACATCACAAAGCACTTTATCGGTTTATCCACCAACCAAAAAACTTAGTCGGACCTTCTGAGTAACTTTCAATTTCCCCGATTGATATAACCATTCAACACAGTGTGGTTGTGGATGCTTCCAAGTAGGCAAGGCTAAAGCATCTACCAAGTCCTTGCCGACCGCGTTGGTGTAGCTTCCTCCATCTATGATCAACTTGCAGTTGGTGTTATTGATTTTGCATTGAAGTTAAAAAATATTCCAATGCTGCCCCTTATCCTCAATGTGATACTCTTGCACTCGCTACACCATCAATGACGGGTACGATTTCGCGGCTTCAAAACTCGTGGTCACCTTTTCAACTTCTTCAGATTTTTCACTAGAGGTGTCAGAAACAACCTCTTCATCACTAGCGAATGCATAGCCATCTTTTGTGAGCAACACTCTTTTCTCATTAGGGCATTCACGCTTAATATGCCCTCTTCCTCCACACTTCAAACACTCGATGTCTCTAGTATGTGTGGTCGACTGCGCACTAGAATCAACCCTCAACAGTCCTGATTTTGAAGCATCCTTTTGCATGGAACCATGAGAGCGATTTGATATTGTCGTCCTGGAGCTAGGAACGACATCCTCACTCTTATGCTGCGAGCATCGCCATGTGTTCAAAGTGGTACTGGAAACTCTGCTGACTTGGCGTCGCTTAATCTGTTGTTCTGCACGCACATCTTGGTGCACAAGATCTTGTATGTTGTAGTAGACCACCATCTCAACACGATCCTGCACCTCAATATTTAGCCCATTAAAGAAACGTGCCATGGTCGCCTCTGGATCCTCCGTTGTCCCTGTACGTATCATAAGCAACTCCATCTCCTTGTAATATTCATCAACATTCATATTACCTTGAGAGAGCCGCTGCAACTTGTTGTACATGTCTCTTTTATAGTGCTCAGGAACAAAACGATGCCTCATGAATTCTTTCATACTTCGCCAAGTCGTCGGGCAATGTCTTGAAGGACAAATTTGATTCCACCAAATTAGCGCATAACCGGTGAACTCAATTCTAGCAAGTTGAAATTTCTTCTCCTCCCTATAATGATGGGCATCAAAAATTTGATCAACATGCATCTCCCACTCCAAATATCCTTCTAGTTTGCACTTGCCGGAGAATGAAGGGATTGAAATTTTTACGCGCCCAATTCCATCATCCAAAGGCACACGCACAGCTTGACCAACTCGGTCATGCACTCCACCACGAACGGAAGTTTCAGGACAATGCTCATAGTGTCGTGGTCGTGGAGCATACCCCGCTGGCTGCTCAACAGCGTCATCAAAACCATCATCTCCAACATGAGGCCGTGCCGCCAAACGGTGATCATGCATGCATATTGATGATGTCTGCCAAACCATCGAACCGAGTGATCAGGACACCTATCCTTTTGCTGAGCGCATCATGACATTGCTTGATGTAGTTGCATGTGTGGTATAAACCATCCCGAATATTTTGAGGAATATAATCCGCATACACTGGACATACTATTTCCTCAGAATCAGTAGCAACCTCATCACCCTTGTTGACTGAGGTTGACATCTTGATCAACACAGTACCGTGAACAACCTTAGCTCTAACTACCACTTGATAAGGCTCGACTAGATGTGAGTCGTTCGTCGGCCCGATCTTTCAAGATACTGGTAGTAGCACAAGAAATTCCGATCAATCAAAGATGCAAGACCGTAAGATCAAAAACTAGTGTTGAGTAGATTAGATCGACTTCACGCGGAGCAGCAACAAAATCCCAATGAATCAGCAACGAAGACAATATTTGGTGTCCCTCGACATGGGACATTTTCTGACTATTATTGAACTCACGATGAAACAAAATTTGACCCTTTACATGGCCAGATTGACTAGTATTTAAAGAGCACGCATGCTCTATTTCCTAAACTGACTCAAACCTTCCCTACTCCATGTAACAAACTAAATCTCTTTTCCTATTCAAACCGGAAACGAAGTACTACAAGAACTCTCTCTTATATCAACTAATTAATCTCACCTAGTTAACTATTCGGACTGATCACATAAAAACAAACTTGGACTACGTACTAGTGCTAGATGGAACCGATACAAAAAATATTCAGTACAGAACTTCCTATGCAACACACGGAGTTCTGAACATTGGCTTGACTTCATCTGGTTCTGCTTCTGGTGATGGTATTTTAAGTGCAATTGTTCCTACCATTAAAATATTAGAATTTGTAGCTGGATCAATCTTTGCAAATGCAGTAGTGGACACATCACAATGCCCCTCCAACATTCTCTCGCATGATGAACTTCATCTTCAACCCTTACACCAATGAATTCGTCCTGGTGTATCTCGACGATATCTTGGTGTTCTCCAAGAATAAGAAAGATCATACCAAACATTTGCGATTGGTGCTCAACAAGCTCAAAGAGTATCAATTCTATGCAAAATTCTCCAAATGCGAGTTTTGGCTTGATGAAGTTCTTTACCTTGGCCACATCATCTCCGCCAAAGGCATTTTTGTTAATCCATAGAAGGTTTCTGCAATTGTCAACTGGGAACCTCCTCAGAATGTCTAGCAGCTCCGCAGTTTCCTTGGGCTTGGAAGCTATTGCCGAAGATTTGTTGAGAATTTCTTAAAGATCGCTAAACCTCTTTGCAACCTCCTCCAGAAGCATGTCAAGTATTCCTGGACTCCTGAGTGTGGCGTTGCTTTCAACACTCTCAAAGAGAAATTCATCACAGCTCCTGTCCTAACTCCTCCTGATGAGTCCAAGCCATACGAAGTTTTCTGTGATGCCTCGTCGCAAGGTCTCGGTGCTGTGTTAATGCAAGAGAAGAAAGTTGTGGCCTATACTTCTCGTCAGTTGAATCCAAATGAAAGGAACTACCCCACTCATGATCTTGAGTTGGCGCGGTTGTCCATGCATTAATAACATGGAGACATCTCTTGTTGGGAAGAAAAGTTGTTGGGGATATGACTACCAGATATGACCCGCCCAGGAGGGGCCGGGTCAACCACAATGGCGGTTTACCTAAATGAAGCCCAAGAGTATACAAGATGACGGTTCACAGTTAAGCTTATAATAGTCCCAAGCCCAGAGGCGGCTTAAGGCCCATAAGTATAAACCGCCACGTATGAATAGACTTGTAATGTACGGCATGTAAGATATGTCACCGAGAAGGACACGTTGTATGAGCCGGCCGGGACCTTGTAGGCTATAGGGCGTCAACCCGTGTATATAAGGGGACGACCTGGCGGCGGCTTAGGACAAGAAACACAGATCGAGAGCCAGGTTAAGCATATTCGCTCCTTGGTCATTGAAACCTAGCACAACCATATCAACTGGACTAGGCCTTTAACTTCACCGCAAGGGGCCGAACTAGTATAAACCTCTCGTGTCCTTTGTCCCGTTTAACCCCTTTAAGCTTCCTAGTTGCGATGGCCCCACGACTAAGTCCTTTCACTAGGACATCTGCCGTGACAATTCCATGACAGTTGGTGCCCACCGTGGGGCCAGCGCACGGTGGATTTGATTTTGAAGGGCAGCTTCGAAGGGCTCAAGGGATACGCTGTGGGACGGATGACCAAGAGTCATCGCGGCAAGCTCTACATCGATGACACAGGCTGGGGCCCCGACGTCGGCTCAATTGAGTATGGTTGCCGGGTCCCCTTCGGCGGGATCCACGTCTTCATCGGCCGGATCGATGAGCCGGGTCCTGAGCTGGACATCTGCACTGACATCATCGAGACGGCTCAGCGTGCGAGACCCGCCCGGGCTCAGCCGTCTGTGAAGCATGCCTTCGTGGGATGCATCCATGGAGGGGAATTTCTGAAAGATCCGTGTCTGTTGGCGAGACGGTCGTCCAATCTGATGGCGAGTCATCCACGGGTGAGACAGATTCATTGTATCAACTACAAGATGGTGGGCTTGGGGGCTGTTCCGATGGCAGGAGTATTCCGGACCCCTTTGAGCTGTCGAGTAGAGCGGGGATCTTCATGACTGGCACACAACCTGCTCAAAACTCTACGGCTGCGGCAGCGATAACCATCGGGTCAACAGCGACCGGGGCAGGAGGCCCCAGGCGCCTGCCGGCTCAGGTGCTGATGGATCTCATGGATACGATGACAGCCTTGTTGACTATCATGGTTGAACCGGCGGATCAGGCTCAGCACGATGCGGAAGTGGCACGGTTATGTGAGGAGTTAGTACAAGCCAAAGAAAACTTAGCAGCGGAGGATGTCAGGATGGCTGCGGAGCGGGCGGCTTTGGATGCTCCAGCTTAGCAGCTTCAATCAGAGGCTTTTCTGCTCATGATGGATCTAAACGCATCAAACAAGGTCATGAGGATAAGACACCATAAGACTCAGTCACGTCTGCCTCTGAATTACGATCCTAGAAACCTCTTCCACACACCCAGTGCAGGCCCCAGTTACACGCCAGAGGTGAACCGGGTCGCAACACCCGAGGCTGGGGCACCGGTTTAGCCACGGGCTATGGAACCACCTCGTGTGAATACTTCTACACCTCCTTATGTACCAACACCACTGGGTCATTATTCTAACCCTTTGGAGAACATGATCGCTACGGCGGCGCGATTGGCGACTCTCCCAGCGGAGGGTGACTCTCCAATGGCGATTGAAACCCGAAGGGTCAGAGAACTTCTTCAGACGGCTCTGGCGCAGCAGGAGGCTTATTCTTATAGTCGAGATAGAATTCATTCAACCCCTCACCCAAGACGGAGCTCGAGTTATAGTAGGCACATGGATTCAGTAGCCATTTCAAGCAACGACCGGCGCCGTGACCAGCCGCGCGGGCATGAACCGGCGTGTGATGGAGCTTTTAACTTGGTTGACCAGGATAGGATCCGCCAAGAGGCTGAGCGGGCAGTTCAACAGGAAGCTGAGCAGGCAGCTCACCAGGCTTTTCCGGTTTATCTGGCAACCTCTGTTGAGGCAGGCGTGGCCACAAGGACAGGAGGTGTTCCTTGTTTGGTGTTGGCTCTGCGTAATGAGCGTTTACCAAAGGATTTCAAGGGGCCTTGGAAGGTGCCCAATTACACGTCCGATTTACAGCCAGGGGCATGGATTGAAAGCTATGAGATGTCCATGGAGCTCTTGGAGGTCAGTGACGCGACAATGGCCAAGTACTTAACTATGATGCTAGATGTAACGGCTCGCACTTGGTTGAAGGGGCTGTCACCCAATTCCATCGGCTCATGGGCAGAATTAAAAGCCCAATTTATTCAGAACTTTAAAGATACTTGCAAGTAGCCCATGTCAATTGTGGATTTAACTAACTGTAAACAAGAGGACGGAGAGTCCACGACCCATTGGGTGCGCCATGTCAAAGCCATAATACATTCATCTGATAAGATGGATGCCGGCTCTGCAGTCTGAATGTTGGAGAAAAATTGCCGTTTTACGCCTCTAAAACAGAAGCTGGAGCGGCTCAAACGCGATTGTAATGACATGAGGTAGCTGATGGCGGCTTTAGTCAAGTATGCCGACTCTGATAGTACCAAGGATCATGAGTCTGACAAGGAGAAGACAGGGAAGGGGAAGAAGAACGGCAAGGGTCATCAGCATAACCCGACAAATCAAGGAGGCAACAATAAACGTAAGGCTGACGGTAGTTTGGAATTTGTGGTTAACACCAATGCACAGGGCAACAATCAGCGATGTTAGGGGAGGCCACCTCCTCGGTCCGGTGGGTCAGGTCCCACTCTTGAGTAGCTGTTAAATGAGCCTTGTCCAAGGCACGGTACTCAACAGAAACTGGCCACTCACCTGTGGAAGGACTGTACGATCATGAAGGCTTTAAAGAACTCTAACTTGTTCAGTAACAATCATGGGCCGGGCGGCGGCTCAGGTGGCGGCGGTTTTCATGGTCTAGGAGGCGGTTCAAATTCCAATTTTCAAGGCTCTCAAGGAAACCAAGGTGGGTACAGTCATCAATCTGGCCAAGGAGGTCAGCAGCAGCAACAACAATCTGGGTACCAGAGCAATCCAAAGTAGTTGAATAGTGGACAGTATCATGTATTCACCACCAGTTTGTGCAGACAGGACCAGAAGCTTCATAAGAGGGCTGTGAATGCTGTTGATCCGGTAGTCACTCGTTATTTGAGATGGTCTAAGCAGCCTATTCTATGGAGCAGGGAGGATCACCCTCCCCGGGTTGACAATCTGGGTCACCTAGCTTTGGTGGTGGCGCCTCAGGTTGGTGGATATAAATTCACTAAAGTACTCATGGACGGAGGCAGTAGCATCAACATCCTCTATTATGAGACGTTCCGTCGCATGGGGTTGACTGACAAAAGTCTTAAGACGTCCAACACTGTTTTTCATGGAGTGGTGCCTAGTAAGTCGGCATACCCAGTGGGTAAGATTGAGCTGGAGGTAGCCTTTGGAGATGAGCATGATTCCAGAGCCAAGAAATTAACCTTTGAGGTGGTCAAAATCAAGAGCCCGTATAAAGCCCTGGTTGTCCGGCTGATCCTTTTGCTCTCCCTCGTATTGATCAAATCATTGATGCTACGGCGTGTTGTGAGCGTTTGATATTTTCGGATGCTTATTCTGGTTATCATCAGATCAAGATGGTAGTTAAGGTCCTTGAGAAGACAACCTTTATTACTCCATTTAGAGCCTTCTGCTACGTGTCTATGCCTTTTGGGCTTAAGAGTGCCCGGGCGACTTATCAGTGATGTGTGCAGAACTGTCTTCACAATAAGATCGGGCGCAATGTTCATGCTTATGTGGACGATATAGTGGTAAAGTCCAGAGAGAAGGAGACCTTAATAGATGATCTGAAGGAAACCTTTGATAACCTCCGGGTCTATAAGATGATGCTTAACCCGGCCAAGTGCATTTTTGGAGTACCGGTGGGTAAACTTTTGGGTTTTTTGGTTTCTAACAGAGGCATTGAGGCTAACCCGGAGAAAGTCAAAGCAATTACGTCTTTGGCTAAGCCAGCGTGCATCAATGACGTTCAGAGATTGGCGGGTCATGTTGCAGCTTTAAGCCGGTTCATAAGCCGGTTAGGTAGAAGTCTATACCACTGTACCAAATGATGAAGAAGATAGATGATTTTCTCTAGAGTGACGCTGCTAACTCTGCCTTTGAAGATCTAAAAAGACAGCTCGCTGAGCCGCCGGTTCTTGCTGCTCCCATTGATAAGGATCCAGTGTTCTTATATGTGGCTACTAAAACACGTGCCGTCAGTGTGGCCATTGTTGTAGAGCGCATAGAGGCTAGCAAGGAATATCTGGTTCAATGGCCAGTTTACTACGTCAGTGAGGTGCTCATTCAATCCAAACAGAGATATCCACGTTGGCAAAAACTTGTTTATGAGGTGTTCATGGCGAGCCGGAAGATTAAGCATTACTTCCAGGGGCATCCTATCACTGTGGTTAGCTCTGCTCCTTTAGGAGATACTATTCAAAATAGAGAAGCCACAGGACGAGTTGCCAAGTGGGCCATTGAGCTTGGGCCTCATGGTTTAAAGTATGTGGCATGTACTGCCATCAAATCTCAAGCACTAGTGGACTTTATCAATGATTGGACAGAGCTGCAGATGCCTGAAGAGAAGCCGGACAACACGTATTGGACTATTCATTTTGATGGGTCCAAGCAATTAGAGGGCTCGGGGGCTGGAGTTGTTTTAGCTTCCCCTCGAGGTGACAAATTTTGTTATGTACTACGGTTGATGTTCCCATGTACTAACAATGCAGATGAGTATGAGGCTTTGCTCCATGGTCTTCGGATGGCTAAAGAGATGAGTTTGAGCCAGGTAAGGTGCTTTGGCAACTCGGATTTGGTAGCTCAACAAGTATCAGGCAAGTGGGATTCCAAGGATCCTCTTATGGAGGCTTATCGCCGCGAAGTTGATGCCATTGCTTGACACTTCAAGGGTTACTAGGTGGAAAAATGAAGCGGCTGATGCTTTAAGCCGGCTGGGGTCTCAGCGTAAGCCGATGCCACCTACCACTTTCTTAGATGTTTTGCATAGCCCTTCTGTCAAGTTGCCTACAGAGGAAGACTTGGCTGTTCCAGACCCGGAAGCACAATTGGTGGCGGCTCTTCATGTCATCCCGGATTGGATAGTGCCATATTTTCCTTATATGACCCGGGGTGAGTTGCCTGAGGATGAGACCTTGACTAGAAAGATAACCTGGCGGTCTAAATCAATGACAATTGCCAACGGTGAGTTGCATCATCGCAGTGTCACCGAGGCATTTCAACGCTGCGTATCTCCTGAGGAAGGTCAAGAAATTCTTCGTGAGATCCATGAAAGAGATTGTGACCATCATGTAGGGTCAAAGTCTCTTGTGGCCAAAGCTTTCCGTCATGGTTTTTACTGGCTGACATCTCACGCTGATGCGGAAGATTTGGTCAGTAGGTGTGATGGTTGTCAGAAATTCGCACGACGGGCGTACTTGTCGGCTCAAGAATTGCGGATGATTCCGATTACTTGGCTGTTTGCAGTCTAGGGGCTCGATATGGTTGGACCTTTCAAAAGATCCAAAGATAAAAAGACACACCTTTTGGTGGCAGTTGACAAATTCATGAAGTGGGTGGAGGCAGAGCCGGATAGTAAGTGTGATGCAGCCACAGCGGTTCAATTCATGAAAAAGGTGATCTTTCGTTTTGGCTTTCCACATAGCATTATAACTGACAATGGTACTAGTCTGTCCAACGTGAGCATATCCGGCTTGATGTTTCATCAGTAGCTCACCTCCAGTCCAATGGTGAGGCTGAGAGAGCAAATCAGGAAATCTTGAAAGGTCTCAAGCCCCGGCTTATGTTTCCTTTACAACAAACGCCGGGTTGTTGGGTGGAGGAGTTACCCTCGGTGATATGGAGCATCAATACTACCCCTAACAGGTCTACGGGTTATACGCCTTTCTTCATGGTTTATGGAGCAGAGGCAGTCCTACCTCGTGACATCCGTCATGACTCGCCCCGCATGGCAGCTTACGTTGAAACTGATAACGAACAAGCCCATCAGGATGCACTTGACCTATTGGATGAAGAGCATGACTTAGCAGCAGCCCGCTCGACGATTTACCAACAGGATCTGCGCCGTTATCACAGCTGCCAGGTTAAGTCCAGAACCTTTCAGGAAGGTGACTTGGTGCTCCGGCTCATCCAGGACCAAACTGATTCACACAAATTATCCCCACCTTGGGAAGGACCCTTTGTGGTCAGCAAGAACTTCAACAATGGGTCATACTACCTCATCGATGTTCGAGAGCACAAAGACTCACGTAAGTCAGAGGAAGAGTCCCGCCGGCCGTGGAATGTCGCTCATCTTTGGCCTTATTATACTTGAGCCACCGGATTTCATAATGTACATACTTTGACGTTGTATATATTAAGATAAGTAATAAAGGAGGACCTCTGTCCTTTTTCATTCTCAATAATCACATGCCTTTATCATTATACTTCCAAAATGACCAATTAGGGGCTGATTGTGTTCAAATCTAGCCTAACCCTTTGGTCCGGCTTATGATCATATTAGAATATAGCCATTAAACCTTATGACGACTAGGGGGCTTCATGTTCAAACATAGGTCATATTGGTACCAAAGAGAACATAGCTGTCGGTACCCTCTTGATCGGCGCAATGCCAATCTCACTAGGGGGTTTCTTGATCGTATTCGAATAATAGCTTAACCCCTTTTGGGTCCGACTTGGATCGTATTCGAATCAGGGTCGTTAAATACCTCTCAAGGTCATTTGGGGGCTTCCTGTTCAAACATAGGTCGTATTCGAACCAAAGAGAACATAGCTGTCAGTACCCTCTTGATCGGTGCAACACCAAAGCCACTGGGGGCTACATGATCGTATTCGAATCCTAGCTTAACCCCTTTGGTCCTGTTTACTGATCGTATTCAAATCAGAAGCCTCCAAATTTTTCTTGATGTTTGACTTCCATTATTTGAAAGGCAATCTTTTGTTTTTTCAGTTTTCATTGTCTAAATCTAAATGTAAGACCATTTTGAATGTAAAACGGCTTGGTTTTTTGACAATGAATTGCCAGTGTATAACAATCATCATATATATGGAAATATTGGCTTCTAAAGATTGGGTTACCACCCTTAGTGTTCGGGTCACATAAGCAGGCAGTCCAGATTCAAGATCACAGGTATGATATTGTCGTTAAAATTCATAACATGCTTATCTATGTTTTCTTTAGTCACTGGCTTTCCAGCCTTAATTATCCTTACATCCATCCTTAATTATACAGTTATGATAGTTTCCATGGTTGTGCACTGGGAGTTTTGACCCGTCTAGCAGTAAACCGCCAGGACAATTTTCATATCTTCCGTGCAGGAACAGAATCACAGAATACGGATATTGTAAAGGACGAAAGGCATATCCTCACATTACGGATAAAAGTGATGTACGAGGCAAAATATGCACGATGGGATAAGCAGAACATGAAGTTTGAAGCTAGCCTATTACAAGGCACTTGGAGCCCAAAAGGATAATACTTTTTTTCTCATAAGCCGATGATAAATTAAAGCCGGTCCATCAATCCTGGCCGGGTTGTTTGGATGGTTACGACTCATCCCTTACTGGCTCATCCTCCTCCACCGTTTGGAAATTGGGCTTGGACCAATAAAAGTCGTGAAGAGCGACGAATTCAACCTCATCATCAATTAGACCAGACGAGTCAATTTTCGGGGCAAAGGTGTGCTGGCGAACCGGCGGGATTAGATCCTTCACTTTATACGACAGATTCACCATCTTTTTATTCTCAGCATCAAAACCCGGCCGGTACGTATCAACATTGGTTTCTTCGCCAAGGATGGTAGCATGAGGACGAATTTCCTTCACGCAAGCAACAAAATCTTCTTGATCAAAAGGAGTCCCGTCTTCCTTAAAACTGGGGTACCCCTTGCTTACATCCACTAGGTCGAGCTCCGGAACCCAGGCTTTGGAGCGGCTTAGAGCAGTTAGAGCTCCGGCTCTCGCACAGGAACACTTGACTTCTTGAAACCTGGCGGGTAAGTTGGATAGTTTCTTCAAGACATCACTCAATAGGTTTGGTCCTTGGTTAGCCGGGGAGATAATGACAAGAGCCCGTTGAGCTCCAGTATATAGTTGCTCCACAAGGGTGTAAACCGCCTTGAGCTTTATCAAGCTATTTTGACTCAGATTGCTGCTCCGTGGACCTATGATGTATTTCCAAAAGGTTAAGCAGGCGGCTTACATTATGATGGAGACAATAGAGTTTAAGTAAATAATACGGTGACTCGCCGAAGATTGCAGAGACCATCTGAGACACACGGTTCTTTAAACTAGTGAGTTCAGTGGTAACTTCCTTGAGAGCCGCCTCGGCCGTTTCAGCATGCTGTGTCGGCAAGGTTTTTTCACCGGCCCAAGATTATTTCTCTACATTAAAACTGGTCTTCAGTTTCTCTGCTTCAGATATGCTCAACTGGAGTTTGGATTCAGTATTCTTTATCTCGGTCTCCTGAGTCGCCAGCCGGGTTTCCGCATCAGCCAGTTGAGAATCCAAGTCAGTTATGGTGGTCTGTAGACATGCACAGATTTGTCAAAGTTTATTCCAATAAAGGTCAGAATGATTAAACTCCCAAGCGCTTTTCAAAGAAACACCACTCGACACTTGGGGGCTAATGTCTGCCAAAGCAATTCTTAAATACAGAAATGACTCTTCTAAAAAGTACCAAGTGTTTTACAGGTAACAACGCTTGGCACATGGGGGCTAATGCAAGGTATTCAGAAAGTTTTTCCCTCTTGAGCCGGATAACAATATTAGTTTTGACTGGTTCAAGAAAGTTAAGAAGTTAATTACCGGCTCATTCATGATGAATTAAGCTGGCCCTTGGGGACTACAGGTGCAAAATTATGCTAATCAGATATATCCGGTTAAACATTTTAAACCGGACTTGGGGAAAATGTAGGTCCAAACATCAACCTATATCACAAGTCTACAGATCATTCAAGTTTATCATAATCAGGAGACTTGGGGGCTGGCAGAGCATATAAACTAACGAAAGCCAGAGAGCATACCTCATATTTTAGTTGCAGCTGTTTGACCATCTCAATTTCAGAGTCACAGCTGGAATGCACGTGACTAAGGTAGCTAGATAGGACGTCACTAATACGCAGGTGAGCATAGTGAGAGATGTTAAACCGCACTTTTTGCTTCTCCAAAGCCTCTTGCTTGGTGGAGTGTCTAGCCAGCATAGTTGGATTGCCCGGCTCAACGAATCTACTACAAATGATTAAAACATCATTGTCATAAGTCACCAGTGGGTTATCTGAGCTTGATGGTTCAACAGTACATGTATTGAGAACAGTTTTGTCAACAGACGGTTCAGGAGGATCTGATTGAACATTGACAGTGGGGTCTTCTGGTGTTCAGGTTGTCCCGGGGCAGGAGTCGGTAGTGCCGGTTCAGCGGCTTTTGGATTTTCAGTCGGCTTAGCCACCCTTGCCTTCATGGGCTTGGCTTGACCACTAAGAAGAATTTGACGAGTCAGTATAATGATACGGACATAAAGATGCGGAAGAAAGCTAACTATCTTTACCCAGGGGCAGTCTTGAAAGCCGGAAGTTGAGTTTGTGAAGAATCACCAGAAGAACGAGAGACCTGCTGCAAAAATGAAATCAAAGTTAAAAGAGCAAGGAAATAGATTCATTAATAAAGGAAAAAAGTCAAAAGTGAAAGAAACCTCATTCTGGTGTTTCCGAGGAGTTTTTGGTAAGCCGGAGGGCAGCTCATTGTCATCACTAGTTCGGGTCTAACGGCGGCTCTCATGTTGCTATTTTTTCAAAAGAAAATGAGGATCTAAATAAGCCAAGGGGTGTGAAAAGCTTACTTTCCGGGTTACCCGTCGAGGCTTCTGCCTTGGCAAAGGTCCCGAGTCGGAGGAAACAATTACCTCTTCTTCTATTGCCTGGCTGGCCCCCGTGTCATCCTGGTAATAGTCAGTGTCAATAAGGTTGTTAAAAAGCAGGCCAAGAGAGTCAAGGTCTATCTCCGACTCAGAGGCATCATCCATCTTGAGAAGATTAGAAGCAGTTGGTTTCTTTTTGGATTTTCTGGTTGTCTTCTTGGCAGCTATTGTGGTGGCTCTAGCTTTTTTTGCGGCCTCATGATCATATTTGGCTTTCCAAAAGTTAGATTTGGCCTGTAGGAAAATAATAGGTTGAAAAATCATGCAAGTACTTAACTACTGAAGAAAACAGGAGTCAAGGGGATTTACCTCGGGTGTCGGGCTAAGTTTGCAGAAAGGATTCAATCCTACATTGCTGCAGTCTTCATATTTGTTGTTGACAAGAGTGGTTGACATCTCAACAATAGCTTCTTCAGTCAGGCGAAGGGAGCTATGACGTAGTGGATCATACGTTCCTCCGGTGTAATTGCACATCAAATAAGATCGGCGGCTTAGAGGGATGATCTGCCATGCGATCCAACATCGGATCAAGTCAACTCCTGTTAAGCCGTTCCCCAGTAAAGCTTGAACCTTTTTGATGGTTGGTTGATTTTTCTTGGGCTGAGCGGCAGAAAGTTTGTCAGGGAGTGAATATTTTGCGTCAAGACGCTCAACACGATAACCCGGCATTGGTTTTTCATCATCCGGTGATGTATCTTGGTAGTAGAACCAGGTTTAATTTCAGTCCTTGGGATGGCTTGGAAAGACTACTCAAGGAAAAACAACATCCCGTCTATGCTGAATTGAAGTCCCACCAAGTTCTAAACTGGGGCCGTTGGTATACTCATTCTAGCGGTTCAAGTAAAAGTACTCTCAGAAGAGTTCAACAGCAGGTGCTTCTTGAAGATAAACCTCGTAGACAACTTGGAAATTGCAGATGTTTGAGATGGAATTAGGTCCAAGATCCTGTGGATGAAGCTTGAAAAAATGCAGAACATATCTGAAGAATTTTGAGTCGGGCGGTGAAAATCCCGGTTCATATGGTCAGTAAAGATGATGACTTCACCATCCTTGGGCTGAGGTCTTTCTTCGGCCGGGTCAGGGGCATGATAGGACATAATGTTCTTCTCTGGTAAATACCCAATGGTGACAAAATCCTTCAGAGTGTCATCAGTGACTGTGGAAGGGACCCAGTTGCAAACTATTGTCGTCTTTGGCGGCATGGCGAAAGGACAAGCTAAAAAGGAAGTAATTTGCCAGTTCAAGTTAATTGGTGGAATTACAGGTTAAATGATTGCAATACAGATGCATAATGGCGGCTTAAATAAGGGCTAATGGTATATGAAGGAAAAATGAGCCGGCATGGTAAGCCGCCATGACTAAAGTTATTCAAAAGTTGCCAGCGAAAAAAAATTGGTTAAGTACTGAGGTAAACTAGTTTCACAGACGGCAGATATTACTTTGGATCAACGACTGTTCGGAAAAGGAAAATAAATCTAGACCTAAAAGTCGGTACAGATGAGTTCATAAGCTTGTACAAGATTCTTCGTCCAAGAAAGGGGATCTACTGATACTGAAAGTGGAACTAAAAAAACTACCACATCAGTTTAATACCGTTTTCAGATCAAAGAGGTTCATGGTATAGCCCGGAGGGTGAACTCCAATGAACTACGAAGAACACGAAGAAGCTTGCAAACCCTAGTGCGGATCTAAGGTACAAAGATAAAGCAGAAACTTACAGCTGCAGATCTGCTATGGACGGTCGCCGCCGTTATCTGGATCGACTCAGGTTGATGCAGCGGCCGAGGTTGCGGAAGACGAAGTGCTCTGCGGCGGCGGTCGAGCTCGAGTGGTAGAGAGGTTGCGAGAGGAAGAAGATGCTAGAAAGGGGAGAATGAGGAAGACCGGCCATGCCTATTTATAAGGAGACAGGAGAACAGGCAGGCGCGAAAAACGAGGAAGGCAAATGAAAGTTATCCAGCTAGATGGACGCCTCGGTTTTTGGAAAGACATTAAGATAAAGATCCGTTAAGGTGACGTCGTGGCGGGTTACAAGGCTTTCACAACAGTGGTAGATGGATTTTTTCTAAGTGTTGGAGATTGACATGAACAAAGTTCAAATCAACCCGGGGCCTAATGTTGGGGATATGACTACCAGATATGACCCGCCCAGGAGGGGCCGGGTCAACCACAATGGCGGTTTACCTAAATGAAGCCCAAGAGTATACAAGATGACGGTTCACAGTTAGGCTTATAATAGGCCCGAGCCCAAAGGCGGCTTAAGGCCCGTAAGTATAAACCGCCATGTATGAATAGACTTGTAATGTAAGGCATGTAAGATACGTCACCGAGCCGAACATGTTGTATGAGCCTGCCGGGAGTCTGTAGGCCGCCGGGCATCAACCCGTGTATATAAGGGGACAACCCGGCGGCGGCTTAGGACAAGAAACAACAAATCGAGATCCAGGTTAAGCGTATTTGTTCCTTGGTCATCGAAACCTAGCAATACCATATCAACTGGACTAGGCCTTTACCTTCACCGCAAGGGGCCGAACTAGTATAAACCTCTCGTGTCCTTTGTCCCGTTTAACCCCTTTAAGCTTCCTAGTTGCGATGGCTCCACGACTAAGTCCTTTCGCTAGGACATCTGCCGTGACAATTCCACGACACAAGTGGACATTTTCACCTATCACAGGAGCCTCAAATATATCTTCACTCAACCCAACCTCAACCTCCGACAAACTCGTTGGGTCGAAATGATTCAACAGTACAATCCAAGAATTGAAGGATTGCAGATGCTTTGAGTAGAAAGGATAATTGCAACATATTTATTCTCAAGCCATTCCAATCGAATCTTTGTGAAGCATTTCGCAAGCTCAACCTCCAAGTTGTTCCTCAAGGTTTTCCTGCCATCCTTCAAATCACTCCAACTTTGGAAGATCAAATTCGTGAGGCACAACTCCTTGATACCATGGTGAAGAAGGTGAAACATGGCATTGCCAAGGGCTTACCCAAATACAAGTGCTATCGCATTGATGGCAAGGACACCTTATTCTTCGAGAACCAGATTGTGGTTCCAAAAGGTGATCTAAGGAAGGTCATAATGAACGAAGTCCACAATTATCTTCTTTCCATTCATCCGGGCAGTTCAAAGATGTACCATGACCTCAAGCAGAGTCGTATTGGTGGACTCAAATGAAGCGAGAGATTGCTCAATTCGTGAATGAATGTGATGTCTGTCGAAGGGTGATAGCAGAACATCAACGACCAGCTGGTCTCCTCCAAGCTCTTGCCATTCCAGAATGGAAGTTTGATCATATAGAAATGGACTTTGTCAGTGGCTTTACCAAGTCGAAGCGTGCAAATGATGCTATCTTCGTTGTCATCGACAAGCTTACAAAAGTGTCTCATTTCCTTCCAATCAAAGAATCTATCATGGCAGCTCAGTTGGCAGAGCTATAGACCTCTAGAATTGGCTCGTTGCACTGAATTCCGCAGTTGATCTCTTCAGACCGCGTAATAATGTTTACTTCCAAGTTCTGGGACTCTTTCTAGAAGGCCATGGGCACCAACATTCGCTTCAACACGGCTTTCCATCCTCAAACAAGTGGCCAAGTCGAGAGAGTCAATCAAATCCTCAAAGACATGCTCAGAGCTTGTGTCATCTCTTTCGGTATGAAGTGGGAAGATTGCCTCCCATATGCCGAGTTCTCCTACAACAACATCTTCCAAGCATGTTCGGGCAAGGCCCCATTTGAAACTCTTTATGGCAGAAAGTGCCGTACTCCTCTCAATTAGTCCGAGACTGGTGAACGCCCACTTCTTGTCAATGACTTGATCACAGAAGCTGAAGAAATGTGTAAAGTCATCCGTGAAAATCTCAAAGACGCGCAATCGCGCCAGCAGAGTTACTATGATAGCAAGCACCATCACTTGGCTTTCGAGATCAGAGACCATGTGTAACACCACGGATGTAACTTGCCACATTTGTAACTCTGACTCTTGCCATTTTCGGCTTTAAGTTATGAGATTCCCTTCGTGGTTGGGTTTTTGTCTTCGTTTTGCATTTTGTTCATGTCATGCATTTCATATCATGTCATCATGTGCATCGCATTTGCATTCATGTTTGTCTCATGCATCCAAGCTATTTCCCCGTTGTCCGTTTCACAATCCGACACTCCCACATGCACCGGAGCACCCCTCTTGTCTCTTTTCGTGGGCGGGTGTTACACGTTCTTGGAATGGACCGAGATTTGTCAAGTGGCCTTGGTACACCACCAGTAGACTGCTTGTCATATTTTGTTCCATTTGGAGGCCGTTTGATTCTCCAACGGTTAACCGGGTAACCGTGAAAGCCTCTTTCGTGTTGCAGCCCAACACCCCTCCAAAACAGCCCAATAACCCATCTAAACCATCTCCATGTGCTCCGTCATTGGATCACGATCGTGTGGGCGAAAACTACACCTCATTTGGACAGTCCTACCTCTCTCTACCTATAAATATGTGCCCTCCCCGAAATTTCGCGCTGTTGAAACCCTAGGATAGTCCCTCACCGCAGCCGAACACGTCCGTCCTGAGCCGGACAAAATCGCCGCCGTGCCCACACCAATTGGAGGCTGCCACATGGCACCCATAGCTTCCTCCGCCGCCGAACCGCCTGGCCCGAGGCCGGCCCTCCCGCGCACCGACCGGGCCCGTGCTTCGCGCTGCCTCTCCTCCCGCGCACCGCCCGTTCGCCTCCGTGCACCGCCGTCGTGACGCCGCCGCCTCTGTGCGGCTCTGCCATGCCGCGCGCCGCCCACCATCGCACGCGCCGCCCGCCGCCGCGTTCTACCTCGCCGGCCCCTGCCGCCGTTCGTCCCACCCCGCACCACTGCCGCCTTCGCTCGCCGGCGCTGCCCCTTTCCTCGCCTTACCGGAGCTCCGACGAGCCACCGGACGTCGCCTGCCTCGGATCCGGACGGGTGGATGAGATCCACCCGTTCCTTGGACCAAACGCCTCCCCGCCGTCCCTGAACCGTCTCATCCCGGGACCTCCTCGTCCAATTTCTCGAGGTCAAATTTCCATTAAGTCGTTTCTCTGTGATTATTTTTATGCGCACTTTGTCATGTCGTATCTCAGTGACCGTAGCTCCAAATCATGCATATGGTATGTCGATTTGTTCGTCTCGTTGAGCTCTTCATGGTGGAAGCATTTCCATGCATGCTGTTGTACCTTATGATGTCATTTTGATTGATCCAAGAGTGCTATAAAATGTTAACTGCTGGTACTTATCAGATCATGAGGTTTTGTCATTTTTGTTGCATTTGATGTGTGCATCGTATGAGCTTGAGGTCTGCATGTGTTTTGAACTACAACATGCCATATTTACAAAGGTGCTTGTCTGGTATTTTTTTGATCTATGTGGTGAGTAGCACAAGCATGCAAACTAGGCTTCGTGATGTTGCTAAGTCTTTGCCTGCTGTTATTTTGATGCCATGTAAACTTGATGCTATAGTGAGATCCATGCTTATTTTGTGATACTTCAGTAAGGATGTTTTGAACATGTGTTTATGCTCTATCCATCCGTGCCCCTGTTTGCAATTATGGAGTGCCCTAACATGTCTTGCTTTGGATATACCGAAATCATCTCATCTTTCCAGCGGCATACTTGGTTTGCCAAGTTGATGCCTTGTTCATTCTTTCCCTTCCGGAGCACGCATATGCATTTCATATCATGTCTTGCATATCATGCCATGTATTGCATCATGTTGCTTGTGCATTGCACCGTGATTGATTGTTGATCCTTTGCTTGTGTTCTTGATTTGGGTAGAGCCGGGAGACAAGTACGTGACCGAGGAACTTGTTGAGTACGCTAACGAGGATCAATCTTTCGACGACTATGAGAACTTTGCAGGCATGATGACCATACCCTCGAAATCACTTCTATCTTTGCTTTGCTAGTTGTTCGCTCTATTTCTATGTCGCGCTACCTACCACTTGCTATACCATGCCTCCCATATTGCCATGTCAAGCCTCTAACCCACCTTCCTAGCAAACCGTTGTTTGGCTATGTTACCGCTTTTGCTCAGCTTCTCTTATAGCATTGCTAGTTGCAGGTGAAGATGAAGTTTGTTCCATGTTGGAACATGGATATTGTTGGGATATAATTACTATATCTTTTTTACTTTAATGCATCTATATACTTGGTAAAGGGTGGAAGGCTTGGCCTTATGCCTGGTGTTTTGTTCCACTCTTGCCGCCCTAGTTTCCATCATACCAGTGTTATGTTCCTTGATTTTGTGTTCCTTATGCGGTTGGATGTTATGTGATCCCCTTGACTATTCGCCTTGAATAAAACTCCTCCAGCAAGGCCCAACCTTGGTTTTACCATTTGCCTACCTACCACCATATACCTTTCCCTTGGGTTCTGCAGACTCAAGGGTCATCTTTATTTTAACCCCCCCCCCCGGGCCAGTGCTCCTCTGAGTGTTGGTCCGAACTAGAGTCCTTTGCAGCGCCACCTCGGGGGAAACTCGAGGGTTGGTTTTAGTTGTACGGAGTGCTCATCTGGTGTGCCCTGAGAATGAGATACATGCGACTCCTATCGGGATTTGTCGGCACATCGGGCGGCTTTGCTGGACTTGTTTTACCATTGTCGAAATGTCCTGTAACCGGGATTCCGAGACTGATCGGGTCTTCCCGGGAGAAGGAATATCCTTCGTTGACCGTGAGAGCTTGTGATGGGCTAAGTTGGGACACCCCTGCAGGGTATAAACTTTCGAGAGCCGTGCCTGGGGTTATGCGGCAGATGGGAATTTGTTAATATCCAGTTGTATAGAACTTGACACTTAACGTAATTAAAATGAATCAACTACGTGTGTAGTCGTGATGGTCTCTTTTCGGTGGAGTCCGCGAAGAGAACACGATCCCGTGTTATGTTTGAACGTAAGTAGCTTCTGGATCACTTCTTGATCACTTATAGCTTCTCGACTGTTGTGTTGCTTCTCTTCTCGCTCTCTTTTGCGTATGTTAGCCACCATATATGCTAGTACTTGCTGCAAGTCCACCTCACTACCTTTCCTCCCCATAAGCTAGTCCTGATCTCATGGGTGTGAGATTGATGAGTCCTCATGCGGGCCGAACTCAAGTGGGAGTTCGACGAGGATTCGGGCCGTTACTATGTTTCTTTTCCTAATGATCAGTAGTGTAGCCCAGTTGGGACGACCGGGGATCTAGCATTTGGGGTTGTCTTCTTTTATTTTGATTCCCTAGTCGGAGCTTTAATTGTACTTTGGATGATGTATGAATTATTTATGTATTGTGTAAAGTGGCGATTGTAAGCCAAGTCTTTACCCCTTTCTTATTCAGTACATGGGTTGTGTGAAGATTACCCCTCTTGTGACAACCCTACCATGCGGCTATGCCTCTAAGTCGTGCCCCGACATGTGGGAGATATAGCCGCACTGTGGGTGTTACAAGTTGGTAATTAGAGCCGTCCCCGACTTAGGAGCCCCCTGTTTGATCCAATCGCTGACGTTGTTGAGTCTAGAACAAAATGTTTTGAGTCTTAGGATTATGTATATATCAGAGAGTAGGATTCTTTTTACTCCCGAGTCCCTTCGTCACTCTGTTGAGGCCTCCTTGCATAGAAGTTTTGACTCTCCTCTCCTCAAATTTCACGAAATTTTTTTCCGGATCACGCGGGTATCTTGGAATCGTTCTAATTGTCTTGTGATGAGAACATTGTTCTTGGTGCCTCCTGACATTTAGGGGTTGTGGCAGTGTCCCGGTGAGTTGAGCTCCAAGGTGTTGTCATCACAAATTTATCATTGCAGTTCTGGAATACCTGAGTTCGCCGACATTGAAAATCTCTTTTATGCAGTTGTTGGTGAGGTAACCTCAATGCCACCTAGTACTGAGGCGGGAGTTCAGGGGTATTGCCATAACTCGTATAATGGAGGCTTTTTGAAGGTTGAGGTACATGATTTCTGAAGGTTTCTTGGTTATGTGTTGAAGGATGGATAGAACTGGAAGTAGGAATTGTTAGTTTGGGTGAGATATTATGCTTCCCCTGTATCCCCAACACCTGATTGCACAACCAGAAAGTGTCGGGAGTTTTATAGGTGGGGATTCAAGTAGTTCTAGTATTTCTTCCCGTAGATATTTGGTTTGTGATTGGGTAATCCTTAGCACTTATGTGTTCCAGTCGTACCTTGTTGTTTCACTCATCTAACTTTATCTATGTGGCTTCTCACCGGATGGACGTGCAATCATTTACTTTGGAATTCATTCGTTCATCCTTGTTCGAATGTTTATTGTGAGACTATATGTTGCAATTTCGACCCATTGATTCAACTTGAATATCTATCTTCCAAAATTCCAATGGATGTCACCCTCTTCAGGATGGCTCCTCCAACGCGTCAGGATCCGCCACCACCTCCACCTTCGGAGGCATGGCAAGTTGTCATGGCAGCCACCAACGCCAACACTCAGATGCTTTTGCAACTCTTGCAAGAGTGCAGCCAAGGGAAAGGCATCCAAGGAAATCAAGGCCAAGGCAACAATCAGCCTCAGTTTGTTACCCTCAACCAGTTCCTCGCAAACAGCTGAGGCCAGAGACGCCAACGACTGGCTCGTGGACATCTGCAAACATTTTGAATGTAGTAATGTCAGGCCTGAGGATTTTGTCAAGTTTGCTTTGTTTCCACTCAAGGACCAAGCTCCTGAGTGGTTTCAACAATATAGAGATTCCAAAGGAGGTCGTGTGATTACCTGGGATGATTTCCACCGAGATTTCAAAGCTCATCACATTCGACCAAGCGTTGCTGAGAGCAAGCGTGAGTAGTTCCGCAATCTCAAGCAAGGCAGCATGTCCGTGTATCAATACAATATACAGTTTCAGAAACTTCCTCGCTTCGCTAAACAAGACGTTCCTCATGAAAAGAGTATGATCTATCAATTAAGAGGTGGCCTCAGAGAAGATCTGCAGTTAGCTCTCATGCTTCTTGAGCCGACCAAGTTCGATCAATTCTATAACATGGCACTAAAGCAAGAAGCTGCTCAGCTCAAGTTTGAGGCATCTAAGAAGAGAGTCAGGGACGCAGTTCAATCTTCTTCATCATCACAAGTGGCATCTAAGCAACAGAAGTTCTGGTTGCCTCCTCCGTTTCGCTAGCCCTACCAGCAAAAGAGCAAACGTGGCAATGGATCTTCCCACCCACCCAACCCAGGCTATCAGAACAAAGCTCAGTCTCAAACTCCAAGGTCAAGTGCTTGTTATCATCGTCCGCTCTCAAAGGTTACTTGCAACAAGTGTCAGCAGAAAGGGCACTATGCAAACAAGTGCTTCAACCAGAGGCGCCTTCCACCTCCTCCTCCTGTGAGATCTTCTAGCAATGTAGTGGTCAAGCATAATTCCAAGTCTGCAAAGGTGAACATGATGAACGTAGCTCAGGCAGAGGATTCTTCAGAAGTGATCATGGGTAATCTTCCAGTCAATGATATTCCTGTAAAAGTACTATTTGATACTGGTGCATCGCATTGTTTCATTTCAAGACCTTTTGCATCAGAGCATGAGTGGGGTTATCAAGAATTGCCTAGAACATTATCAGTTGTGTCCCCGGGTAAGCAAATGTCAGCTAATAATTGCATCCCAGATGTTTCTATCAAGATGGGAAACTATAAATTTCTGTCTTCTTCAATTGTTCTTGGTGACTCCGATATTGATCTAATTCTTGGGATGGACTGGCTTTCTAAGCACAAGGCTCAGCTTGATTGTGCTGCCAGGCAGATTCAATTGACACACTCTTCTAAGGATGCGATCATCTATGTCGCTCGTGACGAAACCATTCGACTGTTTTCTCTCAATGAGAAGGGCGAGTTGAATGCCATCTCTCAGATTCCAGTCGTTTGTGAATACCAAGACGTCTTTCCAGAAGAGCTTCTAGTAATGCCCCTCACAGGCAAGTTGAATTCGTTATCAATCTTGAGCCTGGCACGGAACCTTTTTGCAAGCGTCCTTACAAGCATGGACCAGAGGAGTTGAAGGAGTTAAAGAAACAACTCGATGAACAAGAGTGTATGGGTCTGATCAGACCGAGTTCATCTCCATGGGGTCGTGGTGTCCTTTTTGTCAAGAAGAATGATTGAACAGAACGACTCTGCGTCGACTGCCGTCTATTGAACAAGAAGACAATAAAGAACAAGTATCCACTTCCCAACATCAATGAGCTTTTCGAGCAACTTAAAGATGCCAAAGTATTCTCCAAGCTTGACCTTCGTATGGGTTATCATCAGATTCGCATTCATGAACAAGATATTCCCAAGACAGCATTCAGAAAAAGCTATGGTTCTTATGAATATACTGTCATGTCTTTCGGCCTTATCAATGCTCGTCCAACGTTCTCTCGCATGATGAACTTCATCTTCAACCCGTACACAAATGATTTCGTCCTGGTGTATCTCGATGATATCTTGGTCTTTTCCAAGAATAAGGAGGATCATGCCAAGCATTAGAGATTGGTACTCAACAAACTCAGAGAGCATCAATTCTATGCGAAGTTTTCCAAGTGTGAGTTCTGGCTTGACGAAGTTCTTTACCTTGGTCATATCATCTCCGCCAAAGGAATCACTGTTAATCCCGAGAAGGTGTCTACAATTGTGAATTGGGAACCTCCTCAGAATGTCAAGAAGCTCCGCAGTTTTCTTGGGCTTGGAAGCTATTGTCGAAGATTCGTTGAGAATTTCTCTAAGATTGCAAAGCCTCTTTCCAACCTCCTCCAGAAGCATGTCAAGTATGTCTGGACGCTTGAATGTGACATTGCTTTCAACACCCTCAAAGAGAAGCTGGTCACAGCTCCTGTCTTGACTGCTCCTGGTGAATCCAAGCCATTTGAAGTTTTCTGTGATGCTTCCTTGCAAGGTCTTGGTGCTGTGTTAATGTAAGAGAAGAAAGTTGTGGCTTACACCTCTCGCCAGTTGAAGCCCAACGAAAGGAACTACCCCACTCACGATCTTGAGTTGGCGGCAGTTGTCCATGCATTATTAACGTGGAGACATCTCTTGTTGGGATGGAAAGTGGACATCTTCACAGATCATAAGAGCCTCAAGTACAATTTCACTCAACCCAACCTCAACCTCAGACAGACTCGATGGGTCGAAATGATTTAAGAATACAACCCGAGTATTGAATATACTCTAGGCAAGGCCAATGTCATTGCAGATGCTTTGAGCAGGAAGGCTTACTGCAACAGCTTAATTCTCAAGCCCTTCCAACCGGACCATTGTGAAGCTTTCTGCAAATTGAATCTCCAAGTTGTTCCTCAAGGCTTTCCTACCAACCTGCTAGTCTCTCCTACTTTGGAAGATCAAATTTGTGAGGTGCAAATTCTTGATACCATGGTGAAGAAGGTGAAACATGGGATTGCCAAGAGCCAACCCAAATACAAGTGCTATCGCATTGATGACAAAGACACTCTATTCTTCGAGGACCGGATTGTGGTTCCTAAAGGTGATCTAAGGAAAGTCATTATGAACGAGGCACACAATTCCCTTCTATCCATTCATCCTGGAAGTACGAAGATGTACCATAACCTCAAGTAGTCGTATTGGTGGACTCGAATGAAGTGAGAGATCGCTCAATTCGTGAATGAATGTGATGTCTACAGAAGGGTGAAAGCAGAACACCAATGACCAGCTGGTCTCCTCCAACCTCTTGCTATTCCAGAATGGAAGTTTAACCATATCGAAATGGACTTCGTGACTGGATTTCCCAAGTCCAAGCATGGAAATGATGCTATCTTCGTTGTCATCGACAAGCTTACAAAAGTGGCTCATTTTCTTCCAATCAAAGAATCTATCACGGCATCTCAGTTGGCAAAGCTATACACCTCCAGGATTGTCTGTTTGCAGGGCATTCCACAATTGATATCTTCAGACCGTGGAAGCATTTTCACCTCCAAGTTCTGGGACTCCTTCCAGAAGGCCATGGGCACCAACATTCGCTTCAGCACAGCTTTCCATCCTCAAACTAGTGGCCAAGTCGAGCGAGTCAATCAAATCCTTGAATATATGCTCAGGGCTTGGGTCATTTCCTTCGGTATGAAGTGGGAAGATTGTCTTCCATATGCCAAGTTCTCCTACAACAACAGCTTCCAAGCAAGTTTGGGCAAGGCCCCATTCGAAATCCTCTATGGCAGAAAGTGTCGTACTCCTCTCAATTGGTCAGAGACTGGTGAACGTCAACTTCTTGGCAATGACTTAATCACACAGGCTGAAGAAATGTGTAAAGTCATCCGTGAAAATCTCAAAGCCGCACAATCTCGTCAGAAGAGTTACTATGATAGCAAGCACCGTGACTTGGCTTTCGAGATCGGAGACCATGTCTACCTCCACGTCTCTCCAATGTAAGGTACTTGTCGCTTCAGTATCAAAGGGAAGCTTTCCCCTAGATACGTGGGTACTTTCAAGATCATTGGCAAAAGAGGCGACCTCGCCTATCAACTTGAGCTTCCGTCCAACTTCGCAAATGTGCAAAATGTGTTTCACGTGTCACAGCTTCGCAAGTGCTTCAAGACTCCTGAGCGCACCATCAACTTCGAAGAGATTGATCTCCAAGAAGACCTGTCTTATCATGAGCATCCCATTGCTATTCTTGAAGAAACCGAGAGCAAGACTCGCAACAAGTCAATCAAATTCCTGAAAGTGATGTGGTCACACCATTCCGACCGAGAAGCCACCTGGGAGCACGAGGATCACCTCCGTTCCGAATATCCAGAGTTCTTTCAGTCCTAGATCTCGAGACGAGATCCTCTCATAGTGGTGGAGTGTTGTAACACCCCGGATGTAACTTGCCATATTAGTAACTCCGACTCTTGCCATTTTCGGCTTTAAGTTATGAGATTCCCTTCGTGGTTGGGTTTTTCTCTTCGTTTTGCATTTCTATTCATGTCATGCATTTCATATCATGTCATCATATGCATCGCATTTGCATTCATGTTCGTCTCATGCATCCGAGATTTTTCCCCGTTGTCCGTTTCGTAATCCGACACTCCCACATGCACTGGCGCACCCCTCTTGTCTCTTTTCGTGAGCGGGTTTTACACATTCTCGGAATGGACCGAGATTTGTCAAGTGGCCTTGGTACACCACCGGTAGACCATCTGTCAAATTTCGTTCCATTTAGAGGTCGTTTGATGCTCCAACGGTTAACCGGGTAACCGCGAAAGCCTATTTTGTGTTGCAGCTCAACACCCCTCCAAAACAGCCCAATAACCCATCTAAACCATCTCCATGTCCTCCGTCATCGGATCACGATCGTGTGGGTGAAAGCTACAACTCATTTGGACACTCCTACCTCTCTCTACCTATAAATATGTGCCCTCCCCGAAATTTCACGCAGTTGAAACCCTAGGATAGTCCCTCACCACCGCCGGACACTGCTACCTCTTGAGCACTACATTGGTTTTCCCTTGAGGAGGAAAGGGTGATGTAGTATTTCACTCAATTTTTGAGAACCAAGGTATCAATCCAGTAGTAGACCATGCGCGAGTCACCTCGTACCTACACAAACAAATAAGAACCTCGCAACCAATGCGATAAAGGGGTTGTCAATCGCTTCACGGCCACTTGCAAGAGTGAGATCTGATAGAGATAATAATAATAAGATAAATATTTTTGGTATTTAATGATATAGATTGAAAGTAAAGATTGCAAAATAAAATAGATTAGAAACTTGTATGATGGAAAATAGACCCGAGGGCCATAGGTATCACTAGTGGCTTCTCTCAACATAGCATAAGTATTATGGTGGGTTAACAAATTACTGTCAAGCAATTGATAGAAAGGCGAATAATTATGAGAATATCTAGGTATGATCATGTATATAGGCATCATGTCCGTGACAAGTAGACCGAAACAATTCTGCATTTACTACTATTACTCCACACATCGACTGCTATCCAACATGCATCTATAGTATTAAGTTCATAAGAACAGCGTAATGACTTAAGCAAGATGACATGATGTAGAGGGATAAACTCATGCAATATGATATAAACCCCATATTTTTATCCTCGATGGCAACAATACAATACGTGTCATTTCCCTTTCTGTCACTAGGATCGAGCACCGCAAGATTGAACCCAAAGCTAAGCACTTCTCCCATTGCAAGAAATCTAGTAGGCCAAACCAAACTGATAAGTCGAAGAGACTTGCAAATATAAACCAATCATACATAAAAGAATTCAGAGAAGATTCGAATATTGTTCATAGATAATCTGGATCATAAACCCACAATTCATCGGATCTTGACAAACACACTGCAAAAGAAGATTGCATCGAATAGATCTCCAAGAGAATCGAGGAGAACTTTGTATTGAGATCCAAAGAGAGAGAAGAAGCCATCTAGCTACTAGCTATGGACCCGAAGGTCTAAGGTAAACTATGCACACATCATCGGAGGGGCCATGGAGTTGATGTAGAGGCCCTCCATGATCGATGCCCCCTCCGGTGGAGCTCCGGAAAAGGCCCCAAGATGGGATCTTTTGGGTACAGAAGGTTGCGGCGGTGGAAATAGGGTTTCGTGGTGCTCCTGGGTGTTTGTGGGGTATATGAATATAGGAGGAAGAAGTAGGTCGGTGGAGCAACGAGGGGCCCACGAGGGTGGAGGGCGCGCCCAGGGGGGTAGGTGCGCCCCCTGCTTCGTGGCCTCCTCGTTGATTGCTTGACGTCCATTCCAAGTCCTCTGGATCACGTTTGTTCCAAAAATCACACTCCCGAAGGTTTCATTCTGTTTGGACTCCGTTCGATATTCCTTTTCTGCGAAACACTCAAATAGGCAAAAAAACCAGCAATTTGGGTTGGGCCTCCGGTTAATAGGTTAGTCCCAAAAATAATATAAAAGTGTAAAATAAAGCTCGTTATCATCCAAAACAGACAATATAATAGCATGGAACAATAAAAAATTATAGATACGTTGGAGACGTATCAAGCATCCCCAAGCTTAATTCCTGCTCGTCTTCAAGTAGGAAATGATAAAAACAGAATTTTTGATGTGGAATGCTTCCTAACATATTTCTCAATGTAATTTTCTTTATTGTGGCATGAATGATCAGATCCGAAAGATTCAAGATAAAAGTTTAATATGGACATAAAAATAATAATACTTCAAGCATACTAACTAAGCAATCATGTCTTCTCAAAATAACATGGCCAAAGAAAATTCATCCCTACAAAATCATATAGTTTGGTCATGCTCCATTTTCGTCACACAAGAATGCTCTCATCATGCACAACCCTGACGACAAGCCAAGCAATTGTTCCATACTTTAGTAATCTCAAACTTTTTTCAACTTTAACGCAATACATGAGCGTGAGCCATGGATGTAGCACTATGGGTGGAATAGAATATAATGAAGGGGGTTATGTGGAGAAGACAAAAAAGGAGAAAGTCCCACATCGACGCGGCTAATCAATGGTCTAGGGAGATGCCCATCAATTGATGTCAATGCAAGGAGTAGGGATTGCCATGCAACGAATGCACTAAAGCTATAAATGTATGAAAGCTCTACAAAAGAAACTAAGTGCGTGTCCATCCAACTTGCTTGCTCACAAAGACCTAGGGCGCTTGAGGAGGCCCATTGTTGGAATATACAAGCCAAGTTCTATAATGAAAAATTCCCACTAGTATATGAAAATGACAAAACAAAAGACTCTCTATCAAAAAGATCATGGTGCTACTTTGAAGAACAAGTGTGGAAAAAAGGATAGTAGCATTGCCCCCTTTTATATTTTTGGGCCTTTTTTTCTTTTTTTATGGGACAATGCTCTATTACTGATGATCATCACACTTCTATTTATTTACAACTCAATGATTACAACTCGATACTAGAACAAGATATGACTCTATATGAATGCCTCCGGCGGTGTACCGGGATGTGCAATGACTCATGAGTGACATGTATGAAAGAATTATGAATGGTGGCTTTGCCACAAATACGATGTCAACTACATGATCATGGAAGGCAATATGACAATGATGATGCGTGTCATAATAAATGGAACGGTGGAAAGTTGCAAGGCAATATATCTCGGAATGGTTATGGAAATGACATAATAGGTAGGTATGGTGGCTGTTTTGAGGAATATATAAGGAGGTTTATGTGGGATAGAGTGTATCAAATCACGGGGTTTGGATGCACCGGCGAAGTTTGCACCAACTCTCAAGGTCGGAAAGGGCAATGCACGGTATCGAAGAGGCTAGCAATGATGGAAGGGTGAGAGTGCGTATAATCCATGGAATCAATGTTAGTCATAAAGAACTCACTTACTTATTGCAAAAATCTACAAGTCATCAAAAACCAAGTATTGCGCGCATGCTCCTAGGGGGGATAGATTGGTAGGAAAAGACCATCGCTCGTCCCCGACCGCCACTCATAAGGAAGACAATCAAATAACACCTCATGTTTCAAATTTGTTACACAACGTTTACCATACGTGCATGCTACTGGACTTGCAAACTTCAACACAAGTATTTTTTCAAATTCACAACTACTCAACTAGCACAACTTTGATATCACTATCTCCATATCTCAAAACAATCATCAAGTATCAAACTTCTCTTAGTATTCAATGCACTTATATGAATGTTTTTATTATGCCTAAAAGCAAATTGCCATGTTGTTCTAAAGGACTCTCAAGAAAATATAAGTGAAGCATGAGAGATCAATTATTTCTATAAAATAAAACCACTAGCGTGCTCTAAAAGATATAAGTGAAGTACTAGAGCAAAAACTATATAGCTCAAAAGATATAAGTGAAGCACATAGAGTATTCTAATAAATTCCAATTCATGTGTGTCTCTCTCAAAAGGTGTGTACAGCAAGTATTATTGTGGTAAACTAAATATCAAAGACTCAAATCATACAAGACACTCAAAGCAAAACACATATCATGTGGCAAATAAAAATATAGCTCCAAGTAAAGTTATCGATAGACGAAGACGAAAGAGGGGATGCCTTCTGGGGCATCCCCAAGCTTAGGCTTTTTAGTGTCCTTGGATTTTACCTTGGGGTGCCTTGGGAATCCCCAAGCTTAGGCTATTGCCACTCCTTTTTCCATAATCCATCTAATCCTTACCCAAAACTTGAAAATTTCACAACACAAAACTTAAAAGAAAATCTTCGTGAGCTCCGTTAGTTAAAGAAAACAAACCACCACTTCAAGGTACTGTAATGAACTCATTATTTATTTATATTGGTGTTAAACCTACTGCATTATAACTTTTCCATGGTTCATAAACTATATTACTAGCCATAGATTCATCAAAATAAGCAAACAACACACGAAAAACAGAATATGTCAAAAACAGAACAGTCTGTAATAATCTGTAGGTTTCGAATACTTATGGAACCCCAAAAATTCTAAAATAAATTTCTGTATGTGAGGAATTTGTATATTAATCATCTGAAAAAATAATTAACTAAATAGAACTCTCCAGTAAAAAATGGCAGCAATTCTCGCGAGCGCTAAAGTTTCTGTTTTTTACCGCAAGATCAAAAAGACTTTCCCCAAGTCTTCCCAACGGTTGTACATGGCACAAACACTAATTAAACAAAAAAACACAACAAAAACAGAGGCTATATAAACTATTTATTACTAAATATGAGAAAAAAGCAAGGAATAAAAATAAAATTGGGTTGCCTCCCAACAAGCGCTATCGTTTAACGCCCCCAGCTAGGCATAAAAGCGAGGATAGATCTAGGTATTGCCATCTTTGGTAGGAAATCCATAAGTGGCTCTCATAATAGATTCATAAGGTAATTTAATTTTATTTCTAGGAAAGTGTTCCATGCCCTTCCTTAACAGAAATTGGAATCTAATATTCCCTTCCTTCATATCAATAATTGCACCAATCGTTCTAAGGAAAGGTCTACCAAGAATAATAGGACATAAAGGATTGCAATCTATATCAAGAACAATGAAATCTACGGGCACATAATTTCTATTTGGAACAATAAGAACATCATTAATCTTTCCCATAGGTTTCTTAATAGTGGAATCTGCAAGGTGCAAGTTTAAAGAACAATCATCAAATTCACGGAAACCTAGCAAATCACACAAAGTTTTTGGGATCGTGGAAACACTAGCACCCAAATCACACAAAGCATAGAATTCATGATCTTTAATTTTTATTTCAATAGTAGGTTCCCACTCATCATAGAGTTTTCTAGGGATAGAAACTTCCAACTCAAGTTTTTCTTCATAAGATTGTATCAAAGCATTAACGATATGTTTAGTAAAAGCTTTATTCTGACTATAAGCATGAGGAGAATTTAGCACGGATTGCAACAAGGAAATAAAATCTATCAAAGAGCAATTATCATAATTAAATTCCTTGAAATCCAAGATAGTGGGTTCATTGCTATCTAAAGTTTTGACCTCTTTAATCCCACTTTTACCAATTTTTGCATCAAGATCTAAAAACTCCAAATTTTTGGGACGCCTTCTAACTAAAGTTGACTCATCTCCAGTCCCATCATTATCAAAATTCATATTGAAAAACAAGGATTTAATAGGGGACACATCAATTGCTTTTATATCTTCATCTTTATTATCATGAAAACTAGAAGAACACGCTTTCTCAAAGCAATCTTTCTTTGCACGCATCCTAGCGGTTCTTTCTTTGCACTCATCAATGGAAATTCTCATGGCTTTGAGAGACTCATTGATATCATGATTAGGTGGAATAGATCTAAGTTTCAAAGAATCAACATCAAGATAAATTCTATCCATGTTCCTAGCCAACTCATCAATCTTAAGCATTTTTTCTTCAATCAAAGCATTGAAACTCTTTTGCGAAGTAATAAATTCTTTAATACTAGATTCAAAATCAGACGGCATATTATTATAATTTCCATAAGAATTGTTGTAGGAATTACCATAATTATTAGAGGAATTACTAGGAAACGGCCTAGAATTAAATTACCTCTATACGCGTTATTACCAAAATTGTTCCTACCAACAAAATTCACATCCATAGATTCATTATTATTCTTAATCAAAGTAGACAAATGAATATAACTAAGATCAGTAGGAGCACTCTTATTAGCAAACAATTTCATAAGTTCATTCATCTTTCCACTCAAAACATTAATCTCTTCAATTGCATGCACCTTTTTACTAGTAGGTCTTTCAGTGTGCCATTGAGAATAATTAACCATAATATTATTTAGGAGTTTGGTAGCTTCTCCTAAAGTGATTTCCATAAAAGTGCCTCCCGCGGCCGAATCTAAAAGATTTCTAGAAGAAAAATTCAATCCGGCATAAATAATTTGTCTAATCATCCATAAATTCAATCCATGAGTAGGGCAATTATGTATCATTAATTTCATCCTCTCCCAAGATTGTGCAACATGTTCATGATCAAGTTTATTAAAATTCATAATATCATTTCTAAGAGAGATCATCTTAGCGGGAGGAAAATACTTAGAGATAAAAGCATCTTTGCACTTATTCCATGAATCAATACTATTTTTAGGCAAAGACGAAAACCAAGCTTTAGCATGATCTCTAAGCGAAAACAGAAATAGCTTAAGTTTAACAATATCGTTGTCCACATCTTTCTTCTTTTGCATATCACACAAATCAACAAAGTTGTTTAGATGGGTAGTGGCATCTTCACTAGGAAGGCCAGAAAACGGATCTTTCATGACAAGATTCAGCAAAGCAGTATTAATTTCACAAGATTCAGCATCGGTAAGAGGAGCAATCGGAGTGCTAATAAAATCATTATTGTTGGTATTGGCAAAGTCACACAATTTAGTATTATCTTGAGCCAACGTGACAAGAAAGCAATCCAACACACAAGCAAACAAGAACCAAGCGAAACAGAGGTGAACGGAAAAAGAGGGTGAATAAAACGGCAAGGGTGAAGTGGGGGAGAGAAAAACGAGAGGCAAATGAGAAATAATGTATTGCGAAGGATAAGAGTTGTGATGGGAACTTGGTATGTCTTGACATGGCGTAGATCTCCCCGGCAATGGCGCCAGAAATCCTTCTTGCTACCTCTTGAGCATTGCGTTGGTTTTCCCTTGAAGAGGAAACGGTGATGCAGTAAAGCAGCGTAAGTATTTCCCTCAGTTTTTGAGAACCAAGGTATCAATCCAATAGGATACCACGCGCGAGTCACGTTGTACCTACATAAACAAATAAGAACCTCGCAACCAACGCGATAAAGGGGTTGTCAATCCCTTCACGGCCACTTGCAAGAGTGTGATCTGATAGAGATAATAATAATAAGATAAATATTTTTGGTATTTTTATGATATAGATTGAAAGTAAAGAGTGCAAAGTAAAATAGATTAGAAACTTGTATGATGGAAAATAGACCTGGGGGCCATAGGTTTCACTAGTGGCTTCTCTCAAGATAGCATAAGTATTACAATGGGTGAAGAAATTACTGTCGAGCAATTGATAGAAAAGCGAATAATTATGATAATATCTAGGTATGATCATGTATATAGGCATCACTTCCATGACAAGTAGACCAAAACGATTCTGCATCTACTACTATTACTCCACACATCGACCGCTATCCAGCATGCATCTAGAGTATTAAGTTCATAAGAACAGAGTAACACCTTAAGCAATATGACATGATGTAGAGGGATAAACTCATGCAATATGATATAAACCCCATCTTTTTATCCTCAATGGCAACAATACAATACGTGTCGTTTCCCTTTCTGTCCCTGGGATCGAGCACCGCAAGATTGAACCCAAAGATAAGCACTTCTCCCATTGCAAGGAAGATCAATCTAGTAGGCCAAACCAAACTGATAATTCGAAGAGACTTGCAAAGATAAACCAATCATAAAAAAAGAATTCAGAGAAGATTCAAATATTGTTCATAGATAATCTGGATCATAAACCCACAATTCGTCGGATCTCGACAAACACACTACAAAAGAAGATTACATCGACTAGATCTCCAAGAGAATCGAGGAGAACTTTGTATTGAGATCCAAAGAGAGAGAAAAAGCCATCTAGCTACTAGCTATGGACCCCAAGGTCTGAGGTAAACTACTCACACATCATCGGAGGTGCCATGGAGTTGATGTAGAGCCCCTCCGTGATAGATTCCCCCTCCGGCGGAGGTCCGGAAAAGGCCCCTAGATGGGACCTCTTGGGTACAGAAGGTTGCAGCGGTGGAAATAGGGTTTCGTGGCGCTCGTGGATGTTTGCGGGGTATATTAATATATATATTGCAGGAAGAAGTAGGTCGGTGGAGCAACGAGGGGCCCACGAGGGTGGTGGGCGCGCCCAGGGGGTAGGCGCGCCCCTTGCCTCGTGGCCTCCTTGTTGATTGCTTGACGTCCACTCCAAGTCCTATGGATCACATTTGTTCCAAAAATCATGCTCCCGAAGGTTTCATTCCGTTTGGACTCGGTTTGATATTCCTTTTCTACGAAACATTGAAATAGGCAAAAAAACAACAATTTGGGTTGGGCCTCCGGTTAATAGGTTAGTCCCAAAAATAATATAAAAGTGTAAAATAAAGCCCGTTATCATCAAAAACAGATAATATAATAGCATGGAACAATAAAAAATTATAGATACGTTGGAGACGTATCAAACACGCCCGGCCCGAGCCAGACGAAATCGCCGCCGCGCCCGCACCAATTGGAGGCCGCCATGTGGCACCCATAGCTTCCTCCACCGTTGGACCGCCTGGCCCGAGGCCGGCCCTCCCACGTGACGACCGGGCCCATGCTTCACACGGCCTCTCCTCCCGTGCCCTGCCGGTTCACTGCCGTGCGCCGCCGCCGCGGCGCCGCCGCCTCCGTGCCGCTCCGCCATGCCGCGCGCCTCCCGCCGTCGCACGCGCCTGCGCCGCTGCGTTCTATCTCGCCGGCCCCCGCCACCGTTCGTCCCACCTCGCACCATAGCCGCCTTCGCTCGTCGGCGCCCCCCGTTCCTCGCCTTGCCAGAGCTCCGGCGAGCCGCCGGATGTCGCTCGCCACGGATCCGGGCGGGTGGGATGATAACCACCCGTTCTGTGAACCAAGCGCCACCTCGCCGTCCCTGAACCGTCTCATCCCGGGACCTCCTCGTCCAATTTCTCGAGGTCAAATTTCCACTAAGTCCTTTCTCTGTGATTATTTTTATGCGCACTTTGTCATGTCGTATCTCGGTGACCGCAGCTCCAAATCATGCATATGATATGTTACTTTGTTCGTCTCGTTGAGCTCTTCACGGTGGAAGCATTTCCATGCATGTTGTTGTACCTTATGATGTCAGTTTCATTGATGCAAGAGTGCTATAAAATGTTAACTGCTGGTACTTATCAGATCATGAGGTTTTGTCATTTTTGTTGCATTTGATGTGTGCATCGTATGAGCTTGAGGTCTACATGTTTTTTGAACTACAACATGCCATATTTACAGAGGTGCTTGTCTGGTATTTTTGTGATCTATATGGTGACTAGCACAAGCATGCAAACTAGGCTTCGTGATGTTCCTAAGTCTTTGCCTGCTGTTATTTTGATGCCATGTAAACTTGATGCTAAAGTGAGATCCATGCTTATTTTGGGATACTTCAGTAAGGATGTTTTGAACATGTGGTTATGCTCTATCTATATGTGCCCCTGTTTGCAATTATGGAGTGCCCTAACATGTCTTGCTTTGGATATACTTTTGCTATAAAATGTTCCCGGCAGAATGTTAACATGTTAATCCATATTGCCATGTTTGTTGTTAGTGATCCATGCATACTATGAACTTGATTTTGCCATAGTTAGAGTCATGAACATGCCATCTTGTTGTTGGTATGCTTGTTTTGTCATGCAATGCTTTGTGGTGAGTGGTTTGAGCTCGCAAAGTTACTATCGTGAATTTGTTTATGACATGCTCTGTTTTTCTGCTAAGTATGAAACTGTTAATAAAAGTTGCCTTATGCGTTGTTGCTATGTTGGAGTGCAGTAGCTTAGTTTCTTCTTGCATCCTAAATGGCATCATGCTGTTAATCGCAAAATAGCACCATTCTTTTTTTGCTTGCCATTTGCTAACCATGCATCCATTTTCGGTGATCTTTACATTGGTGCCATCATATCTTATGTGCTTTTTTGGCTCATGATCAGTAAGAGACTTTTGATCTATGCATTTAGTAGAATCATACCGTTCCTTGGATGACTATGATATGTTCCTGTAGCATGTTGTTTTCTTGCTCTAAACATGGCTTCCTGATGTTATTTTTGACATGTTAGTATATTCAATAAGTCTGTGAAGTTGATATCTTTTGCACTTTTGCCATGCTTGTTCGAACCTGTTCTAGTGTGATTTAGCCGTAGCTCAGTGTTCATGTTTTGTCAAGCATCTCTTGTACATCACTTCCATATGCTTTGTTGCTATGTTGGAGTGCAGTAGCTTAGTTTCTTCTTGCATTCTAAATGGCATCGTGCTGTTAATCACAGAATAACACCATTCTTGTTTTGCTTGCCATTTGCTAACCGTGCATGTTTCCGGTGATCGTTATATCGATTTCAACCAAAATCATCTCATCTTTCCAGCGGCATACTTGGTTTGCCAAGTTGATGCGTTGTTCATTCTTTCCCTTCTAGAGCACGCATATGCATTACATATCATGCCATGTATTGCATCATGTTGCTTGTGCATTGCACCGTGATTGATTGTTGGTCCTTTGCTTGTGTTCTTGCTTTGGGTAGAGCCGGGAGACAAATACGTGACCGAGGAACCTGTTGAGTATGCTAATGAGGATCAAGCTTTCGACGACTCTGAGAACTTTGCAGGCAAGATGACCATACCCTCGAAATCACTTCTATCTTTGCTTTGCTAGTTGTTCGCTCTATTGCTACGCTGTGCTACCTACCACTTGCTATATCATGCCTCCCATATTGCCATGTCAAGCCTCTAACCCACCTTCCTAGCAAACTGTTGTTTGGCTATATTACCGCTTTTTCTCATCTCTCTTATAGCGTTGCTAGTTGCAGGTGAAGATGAAGATTGTTTCATGTTGGAACATGGATATTGTTGGGATATCATTATTATATCTTATTTACTTTAATGCATCTATATACTTGGTAAAGGGTGGAAGGCTCGGCCTTATGCCTGGTGTTTTGTTCCACTCTTGCCGCTCTAGTTTCCGTCATACCGATGTTATGGTCCTTGATTTTGCGTTCCTTATGCCGTTTGGTGTTATGGGAACCCCTTGACAGTTCTCCTTGAATAAAAATCCTCCAGCAAGGCCCAACCTTGGTTTTTACATTTTCCTACCTACCACCATATACCTTTCCCTTGGGTTCTACAGGCTCAAGGGTAATCTTTATTTTAAACCCCCCCCGGGCCAATGCTCCTTTGAGTGTTGGTCCGAACTAGAGTCCTTCGCAGCGCAACCTCGGGGAAACTCGAGGGCTGGTTTTTGTTGTACGGAGTGCTCATCCGGTGTGCCCTGAGAACGAGATATGTGCAACTCCTATCGGGATTTGTCGGCACATCGGGAGGCTTTCTGGACTTGTTTTACCATTGTTGAAATGTCTTGTAACTGGGATTCCGAGACTGATCGGGTCTTCCCAGGAGAAGGAATATCCTTCTTTGACCGTGAGAGCTTGTGATGGGCTAAGTTGGGACACCCCTGCAGGGTATAGACTTTCGAGAGCCGTACCCGCGGTTATGTGGCAGATGGGAATTTGTTAATATCCAGTTGTATAGAACTTGACACTTAACGTAATTAAAATGAATCAACTGCGTGTGTAGCCGTGATGGTCTCTTTTCGGCGGAGTCCGGGAAGAGAACACAGTCTCGTGTTATGTTTGAACATAAGTAGCTTCAGGATCACTTCTTAATCACTTATAGCTTCTCGACCGTTGCGTTGCTTCTCTTCTCGCTCTCTTTTGCGTATGTAACCCACCATATATGTTAGTGCTTGCCGCAGATCCACCTCACTACCCTTTCCTACACATAAGCTTAAATAGTCTTGATCTCGCGGGTGTGAGATTGCTGAGTCCTCGTGACTCACGGATACTTCCAAATAGTTGCAGGTGCTGAGGATACCAGTGCAAGTGATGCTACCGAACTCAAGTGGGAGTTCGACGAGGATTTGGGCCGTTACTATGTTTCCTTTCCTATTGATCAGTAGTCGAGCCTAGTTGGGACGATCGGGGATCTAGCATTTGGGGTTATCTTCTTTTATTTTGGTTCCATAGTCGGACCTTTGATTGTACTTTGGATGATGTATGAATTATTTATGTATTGTGTGAAGTGGAGATTGTAAGCCAACTTGTTACCCCTTCCTTATTCAGTACATGGGTTGTGTGAAGATTACCCCTCTTGCGACAAGCATACCATGCGGCTATGCCTCTAAGTCGTGCCCCGACACGTGGGAGATATAGCCGCATTGTGGTTGTTACACGATGTCTATCTCCATGTCTCTCCCGTGAAAGGCACTCAATGCTTTGGTATCAAAGGGAAGCTTGCCCCGAGATACGTGGGTCCTTTTAAGATCATTGGCAAAAGAGGCGACCTCGCCTATCAACTTGAGCTTCCGTCTAACTTCTCAAATGTGCACAATGTGTTTCACGTGTCACAGCTTCTCAAGTGCTTGAAGCCGCCCGAGCGCACTATCAAATTCAAAGAGATTGACCTCCAAGAAGATTTGTCTTATTATGAGCATCTCATTGCCATTCTTGAAAAAACCGAGCATAAAACTCGCAACAAGTCGATCAAATTCTTGAAAGTTAAGTGGTCTCACCATTCCGAGTGAGAAGCTACTTGGGAGCACGAGGATCACCTCTGTTTCGAATATCCGGAGTTCTTTCAGTCCTAGATCAAGAGTCGAGATCCTCTTGTAGTGGTGGAGAGTTGTAATGTCCCGGATGTAACATTCCATAATTGTAACTCCAACTCTTGCCATTTTCGGCAATGTTATATGCTATATCCTCTCTGGTTCGGTTTTGTCCTCGTTTTGCATTTTGTTCATGTCATCCATTTCATCTTATGTCATCATGTGCATCTCATTTGCATTCGTGTTCATCTCATGCATCTGATCATTTTCCCCGTTGTCCGTTTCAGAATCTGACACTCACACATGCACCCGTTGCACCTCTCAGATCTCGTTTCGTGAGCGGGAGAAAAATGTTCTCGGAATGGGCCGAGATTTGTCGTGTGGTGTTGGTACATCACCGGTAGGCCGCGTGTCAAATTTCGTTCCATTTGGAGGTTGATTGATGCCCCAACGGTTAACCGTGTAACCGCCGAAACACCTCTCTCCTTGCATCCCAACACCCCTCCACAACAGCCCACTAGCCCATCTAAACCCCCTCCATGCTCTCCGTCATTGGATCATGATCGTGTGGGCGAAAACCGCACCTCATTTGGCCTCTCCTACCTCCCTCTACCTATAAATAAGCCTCCCCCTCCAAAATTTCGGGTCCAGACCCTAGCCTCTCTCCCTCTGAGCCGCCGGACGTGTCCGCAGCCGCCGCACACGCGCGTGCCGGCGCCCCGGGCCAGTGGCGAGCTGGCATGTCAACTCGCCGCTCCCCTCCACCGCGCGGGCCTGGGAGGCCTCGATCCGTCCCTCCCGGCACGGATCGCCATGCTGCCGCCCGAGCGCTCTGCCCCGCACCCGAGCTCCGCCTACCACGCCTCCTCGCATCCCTGCTGCCGCCGACCACCGACGCCGCTTCCAGGCCGTCTCCGCCGCAGATCTCCGCCACCCCGACCGGAGCTCGACGCCGATGCCCTCTCCCGCGACCCTCGTTGCTGGATCCGGCCACCCGCGCTCTCTCCCGACCTCGACAGCCACCTCCTTCCTCGCCGGAGTTCTTCTGCCTCCGCCTCGGTTCGCGTGCCCGACAAACCCTAGTCCCCTAAGTATTTCATCTCATGTGAACATCTTTGCCATGTCATAAGTCCATGCTCGTAGCTCCGTTTTGCATGCATGATATATCAAAATGTTCATCTCATGATGCTCTACATGCTAGTGTCATTTTCATACATGTTACTCTCCATATTGATGCCCTAATCTTCGTTGCAAAAGTGTTAAATGATGTTATCTGCTGGAAACTATCATAACTTGTTGATTTTTCTTGTTCATAGCATTTTGTGTGTTCAACTTTTGAGCATCATGTCTACATGTTTTAGGAGCATATTAATGCCATCTTTACTATGGTGCAATCCTCGTATTTTTATGTGCCATGTGGTGACTAGCACAAGCATGCCAAGTAGGCCACTTGATGTTGCTGATTCGGCCCCTTAGTTTTCTTGCTAAGTATTTTCCTGTCACATTAGGTTGCTATGTTGACTTGTTGCCACAAGTAAATCCTTGCATATTTTGATGAAGTTAGGTAAGGATGTTTTGAAGATATAGTTATGCTCTATCCATTCATGCCTTTATTTGTAATTATGGGTTAATGTAGCTTTTCATTACCATGCTCTTCTTTTGCAAAATACTATTGCTTTCATTCTGTTAACAGGAAGTGCATTTTTGCCATGTGTTTTGCTAGTGATCCAGGTACCCTATGACCATGATTTTGCCATGTTTAGCTTCATAAATTTGTATTCTTACTGTTGGTTGCTTTGTTATGCCTTGAAATGTTTTGTGGTGAGTGGCACAAGCTTGCAAAGTTGCTATCATGAATCTGTTTCTGCCATGTATGTTTGCATTGATGCTACCATCTTTTCTGTGCATCTTTGGCTGAAGTTCATTAAGGGGGTTTTGTTCATTGACTTTATTACTAGCATTCCATGCCTTTGTTTTCCATGATATGTTCCTGTAGCATGTAGTTTACTAGCTCTAAACATTGCTACCTGATACTTTTTCTGTCATGATCAGTGAAAAACTGCAAAGTCTGTAAACTATTGTCATTTGCACTTTTGCCATGCTATATTAGACTTGTTCTAGTGAGTTCTAGTAGGAGCTTAGTGTTCATGATTTGTAAAGCTTCACCTGTACTTCACTGCCATGTGATTTGTTTTTATGTTGGAGTGTTGTAGCATATTTTCATGATGCATCTTAAGTGCTATGTTGCTGTTAAGCGCAATTTTGCTTTTTTTCTTGTTTAGCTCGACCAAAATCTCCTATCCTATCAAGTGGCATGCTTGGTTTTCCAAGTTGATGCCATGATCATCTTTCCCCTTCCGGAGTACCCATAAGCATTTGCACATCATATCTTGCATCCCATGCCATGTCTTGCATCATGTTGCTTGTGCAGTGCACCGTGATTGATTGTTGTTCCGTTGCTTATGTTCTTGCTTTGAGTAGAGCCAAGAGATGATTTCTTGATATCCCGGTGGAAGGCTTGGTCTTTTTTGGTGTTTTGTTCCACTCTTTCCGCCCTAGTTTCCGTCATACCGGTGTTATGTTCCCTGATTTTGCGTCCCTAACATGGTGAGGGTTTATGGGCCCCTCTTGATAGTTCACTTTGAATAAAACTCCTCCAGCAAGGCCCAACATTGGTTTTACCATTTGTCTAATAACAACTAAAAAACTTGCATAGGGACTTTCCGGACCCTGTGGACTTAATCAACAACCCGGGCGAGTGCTCCTCATGAGTGTTGGTCCAAACTGGGTAGACTGCAGGGCTGCCTCGGGGAAACCCGAGGTATTTGGTATATACCTATAGGCTGACCCATCCGGACGTGGCCTGGGATGAGATACACACGACTATTATTAGGGTGACGGCACGCCCGGGAGGTCTTGCTGGACTAGTTTTACCTTTGTCGAAATATCTTGTGCAACGGGCCGAGTCGGATCGGAGGGTCCCATGATGGAGGATTGTCTCCTCGGATCATGAGCTTGTCATGTGCTAAGTTGGGACACCCCTGCAGGGTTTAAACTTTTGAGAGTCGTGCCCGCGGTTATGTGGAAGATGGGAATTTGTGAATATCCGGTTGTAGAGAACTTGACACTTGACTTAACTAAAATACACCAACCGCGTGTGTAACTGTGATGGTCTCTTTTAGACGAGGTTCGGGAAGAGAACATGGTGGGGTTATGTTTGAACGCAAGTAGTGCAGGATCACTTCTTGATCACCTGTAGTTTCCGACCATTGCGTAGTTTCTCTTCTTACTCTTGTACTCGTATGTTAGCCACCATAGTTGCTTAGTGCTTGCTGCAGCTCCACCACATAACCACTTCCTACCTATAAGCTTAAATTGTCTCGATCTTGCGGGTTTTGAGATTGCTGAGTACTCGTGACTCACAGATACTACCAAGCCAGTTGCAGGTGCCGATGATACCAGTGCAGGTGATGCCATCAAGCTCAAGTGGGAGTTCGACGAAGACCTTGGCCGTTACTATGTTTCCTTTCCGGATGATCAGTAGTGGTGCCCAGTAGGGACGCGATCGGGATTTAGCATTGGGGTTGCATTCTTTTCTTTTGGATTCGGTAGACGGACCTTGTGTGTACTCTGATTAATGTATGAATAATTTTCTCATTGTGTGAAGTGGCAATTGTAAGCCAACTATTTACTTCCTTGTTCTTTTACATGGGATTGTGTGAAGATGACCCTTCTTGTGATCATACCAAAATGCGGTTATGCCTCTAAGTCGTGCCTCCACACGTGGGAGATATAGCGACATCTTGGGCATTACACATGGACTCCAGAAATTTCGTGACAATGCGACTAGTACTAGTGGTGTACCGTACTCCTGGGGAGATAATGTGTTCGCTCTACGTAACTAGCACCTCGATATAGTGGGGTGGCATGGAATATAACTAGCATTCACATCTGACACCATGTCTCCCATGTACGACACATGCCACCAACACGTGTCCCATCTGACACCAATTTTCTTGGAGTCCATGCTACAGCCATCTCTTCTCCCTCCTGTGTTCTCAGCCATCGCGCGGTGGGCGGGGTGGGGGTTTGCCGATAGTCGGTTTGCTCAATTTCGGTCCCAATTGTAAGAGAAACTGCAACACAACACGCATTCTCCCTTGAGCGGCATGTCGGACCAACCATGTGGGGGTGCGACGCGAACACGGCAGGCTTTTCCTTTTGAACTTGTAACTTGTAAATTTGGTTCTGCTCCATGGCGTGACCAATAGATAGAAATAATGATTTTCCCTAGAGTAATAAGAAGTTTGGTTCTGGCGTGGTTCATGCATGGAGTATGTACGAAAATTATGAAGTTGATGCGAAAGGTAAGATAATTACTAGTAGTACCATATACTACTACATGGATTAGATGGAAAGATAAAGATACATACAAATCCATCAACGACATCCTCATGCCCAAGTGTGCAGGGTCACCAACCGACATTTGAGGAGTAGCGGCATTGGCGGCAAGCTCAACGTGCTTCTGAACAATGTCGTCCAAGGTTGCCCTGCGGTCCAAGAAGGCAGCGTATTATCGTCCTCCTCTTGCACGTAATAGTCCTTGTGTATGATTTGCACGTAGACGTGGGTGATTATGTCGATGGTGTGTTGCCGTGCCAGGCTCTATGCGGCGGGCGCGACCTCAAGGTAGACATTCTCTGTCGCGATGGCGGGCCGTCACAGGGCCACCAGTGTGTTGAAGAGGTTCTCACCATAGAGGCCGTTGATGGTGGCGGGCGTCGCAGAGCCTGGGCGCGTGAGCTAGAGGTGTATGTCAAGGTCACCCGCGAGCTTCTTGACGATGATGAACTTGTCAAGGAAGCCAGCGAGAACCTTGACGAACAAGGAGACGAAGCTGTCGTCCAAGCGGCCTCTCGCCCTGGCGGCCTCAAGCACGACCTAGAGACGTTCCTCGGTACCGGGCCATAGGCTAGCGTCGTGGACTATCTGGCACAGTCGGCTGATGCTCGCACTCATTACCACCATGGGTCTAGCTTCTAGTAAACTGATCTTGTGATTGGAGTATTCACTCTTGCCCTTGGTTAGGGTGTGTAGGTGTGTAGGATTTCGTAGATTGGACTAGCGGGGAGCCTTTATATGAGGAGTGCAGACTGCGTAGCATTCACGTGTGTGTTGGTCATCTACTCCTCGGCCCTCCCTCCGTGGGACTAAGCTCCGATGCCTTAACTTCACCTGCCTTTTGTTGTATGATAGGTGGGCCAGCCACCTATTGGGCCCACCTGTCATACACCCAATGGCAGGTGCAGTAAGTCAATGAAGCTGCGCCCCCCTCCGTGTCGGTGCAGTATAATCATCTCACCGGACCTCTAGTTGGGGCAAAACGAAAGAACTTTGATGGTTATTGTTTTATTGGTCCCCTTTGCATTTTGCGCCAAGTTTTGACCTTTGATTTAACTAATAAAATGTAAATGCATGTAACCAAAAATGTTGTGCTAAGTAGTCTCAAGTCATTGAATGCATAAGCACGCCACGTCTCCTACTGGGTGCACTACAAAAAAATACACTTCCGTGATGATACGTGTTTGTCACAGTAGGTCGCTTTTTTTGTCATGCATGTACATCCATGAAAAATTTATGATAGAATCAAGATAGTCATACATGTGCTGTCGTAGAAGTGTTCCATGACATTACCAAAATTATCATCACGGAAGTGTCCACTTCCATGATGATAAATCGCGCGTCACAGAAGTGCTTTCGTCAAGGGTGACCGACACGTGGCATCCACCGTCACGGAACGCCGTTAAGCTATCGGGTCGGGTTTTGGATCCGATAACCCATTAACAGCCCCGACCAATGGGGATTTTCCACGTGTAAAATCATCATTGGCTAGAGGAAACACGTGTCGGCTCATCATTGGACAGATGTCATCCACTCACTAGACAGAAGGCGCCTATGATACATTGACACGTGGCATAGCCCAACAAGTTTAAATGGGCCGGCGCAACTAAAGGACCACAAGATTTTGCGTACCATAATGGGCCAGCCCAGCTAAAGGCCCACGGGATTTTGCGGACCATAATGGGTTGGCCCAGCTAAAGGCCCACAAGATTTCGCGGGCCATAATGGGCCGACCCAGGTACAGGCCCACAAAATTTTTGTGTGCCATAATAGGCCGGCCAGGTAAAGGCCCACAAAATTGTTGCGGATCATAATGGGCAGGCCCAGCTAAAGGCCCATGAGATTTCGCCGACATTAATGGGCCGGCCCAGCTGTAAGCCCACAAGATTTTGAGGAACCTAGTAGGCCGCCCCGTTAACTGGCTGCCATGTTTTGGGCCAAATGTTGGCCCATATTTGATACGGTCTATTAATGGCCTGCCACACTCCGGGCCTAATAGTGGCCCATATGAGATCCGGCCTATTAAAAGCCTACCACGTTCTGGGCCAAATTACGGCCCAGATCAGGTCCGGCCCTTTAAGAGGTTTTGGGCCTAATTATGGCCCATATCAGATTCGGCCCGTCAACTGGACACTATGATTTTGGGCCCACTTGCTAAAGGCCCACTTAGTAATTCTGCCTGATATTAGTTTTGGCCTGTTAAGGGCCCATTTAACATTTTGGCCCTATATTAATTTCAGCCTGTTAAAAGCCCGTCATATAGTTGGGCCTAACTATGGCCCAGTTTGCATCCGTCCTGCTCGTAGCCGATATCTGATTGGGCCAAACAATGACCAAGACAATTTTTTGGCCTGTTAAGAGCCCGTGATTTGATTCACACAATCATGGGCCGGGGTTCATTTTGGGCTGCTGCCGGCCTGTGAGCTGATCGGCACATTTCAAGCCCAACCTACATCGTGATTGCATGACGGCCCGATTATGTACCGTAATTTTATGGTTTGGGCGGTTTACTGCGAAGACAGGATATATATACAGTAAAATAACTGCAGCATCATGAATAAGAAAAACCCTATACTATACAATAAAGAAATTATGGCATATTACATCCACTAGGCATCAAAGTTCGCCACTATGATAATAAAGCACAAGCAGACATCAGATTACATACACTGGGCATCAAAGATCGCCACTAGTGCAAATAAACACGTCGACAAAATAATATACAAAACCTACAACACTTCAATAGAGTTCAAGAAAGGTTAGCCCTGTTGGGGAGCTGCAGCTCAAGCAGCTGAGCAAGATGATGAGACTGCGCTTGTTCAACACTTATATCTTCCTCACTCTGAATGATAAACAAGCAGACAGATGACAGGTTTTGCACATAAAAGTATCAGTGCTGACAATTCATCACATTTCTTACTGACGAATAAAGTGACACAGTTTAAATTTGCATTAACACAATATGGTATTGTTCAGGTCAAGACATGGCAGGAAATGACATTGTGAAGGAGTTGGCAGCTTCACGACACCACTGGATTACAGATCAAGAACTCATAAGTATCAATGGTTAGTGTGCTGTCAATTTATACCATTTCAGATTGGCAAATAAAGAGACGGTTTAAATAATAGTAGAATGATATGACATTTTTCATAGTTAAGACATTGCAGAATATGACATTGTGCTGTAGTGGGTAGGTTCACCACACCACTGGATTATAGATGAAGAACAGAAGCATACATGCAGTGCAAAAGAAGATCACTTGCTCTGTATAGTTTAATTTACATGGTATGAAGAAGGAACTTGGTTGTACAACTGAAAACTTAAAGTGAGAAAGGACGAACTTTTGTTTATGAACTACATATAATAAGCTTTAAACAAGCAATTTGATGCAAACACCAAAAATAAACAGCTGTTGCAGTCATGCCTAACCAAATATCTACAACAAAGTTTGAAGGCTTGAGATGGACAAACTTACATTATTGGTGAAGACAGGCTCTATAAAGGCCTTGTCCATGCTGATGGGGGGGGGGGCAATTCGAGAAGTTTACCACAGAATCTTCTTCAAAAGCATTGCCTTTATTCTACATTTTGTTAAGAGTAAATATAGATGTGATAATATACAAAAATGGAGAATATTTAAGATAAGATGAAGAGTGATGCTACATAACCAAGTAGCTATAGATGTAAGTGCAGCGATACAGGCAAAAGGTACAGCCAAGAGCAATGCAGAGCTAAACTTCTTCAGTACCAACCTTATGGTAAGAGTAAATATAGATCTGATGTGTAGAAAATGGAGGGCAAAGGAAAATAAGCTGCAGAGTGATGTTACATGAACAACTACCTGTCATTATAAGTACACCGATAAAGGACAGCATGTACTTACAAGAACAATGCAGAGCTAAAAAACATTGGCATTGGATATATTCTACACTAATGTAACCTTTCATACAGATCAGATAATTTGGAGCGAACAATTGATAAGCAAGCTATCATGCATACTGCTGTCACATAATGAACCAGGTATGTATGAAAGTACAGTGATACAGGACAACATGTACTAACAAGAGCAAAGCAGCGGGCAGCATATTTGAGATATCATGTCGTTCTTGTCAAACCGGAATTCTTCTTCGAGCAGATTTCCTGCAAAAAAGATCCGTAAGGCACATGCGGAAAAGTAGAAGTTCAAATTGTCATGTGATTTCATAGACAGTACCTCATCCTGGGAACGAGACTAGTGCATAAAAAGGTTTTACCATTCAATGTCTTCTAAATTTAGCACAGGAGACTTCACCACGAATTCGTTTATAGACTTGCCATCAAAGTGTGATTTCCTTAAGTAACACCGATATTGCTGCAATGCTTCCTTGAAAAGCACAAGCAAGCTTTGCTCGTCATGACTATTCAGATTGACCCTCGCCTAGTTACAACAATGTAATGTAAATCATTCATGTGTTCAATCAGCAGAAAACAGGAAAATAATAACCATGAATAATAGCACTTATACGTAAGTTGGACAGGAAGATGTGAAAATGGTGTTTGTCTTCACAATAATCTTCCCATGATGGGAATATATGCATGTAGTCCCTAACAACATTGAAAGCATTGTCTTTTAAACTGGGAATAAATGGAATGGGGTTCCAATCTGCAGGAATTGGCTCTCTCTGCAGTTGGGATAGGTCTTCGGCTAGTGGACTTGCTGTACTTTTTGTAGGAGTGGGATTTTTCTATGGTACAGCTAGTGCTATGGCAAATGAAATCGGTATACCTTTTGCTAGAGTGTAGGTCCTGTGTGGTGGGGCTAGTGGTGTGGCCAGTGAAGTATGGGTACAGTCTGCTGGAGTCGGTCCTACATTTTGTGTCACTTGTTGTACAGCAAATATAAGTGGGGTGCTGTCTGATTTCTCCGGCACCACCACATTTTTCAAGGACTTTGCTGGTGCTCCTTCAGGTTCGGCAATCACCCTCTTCCTTTTTGATGTCTGATGCACAAGAACAACATTTGAGTGAAAAAACATGGTATGATGACAGATGGAATATGTATTGATAATGGATGGGCATGGCATCTCAACATATATGATGAGTAAACTAAGAAGATGGCGGTGCAACAAAGTAGAAGAAATGCAAGACAACATATGCAAGATACCCGCAATCAACAAAACATTGCCAAATTAGAACAGGCACCTTGATGGGTGAACAGGACAGGCCATCTGCCTTTGACTCCTCGAGGTTAGAATAGTCATTAGGATGATATTATGAACAAGAATTAATAGGTGGGGAGCGTATGAGTTTCATTGCATCCAGAATGGCACTCAATGCCTTGGTGCCAATTTTGTAAGTCATTGCAGTGTTTAGCTTCAAGAGTGGACTGCTGCTAGTGCGACACAAAGTAGCTACACAGATCATAGTGTATATATAACGGGAAAACCTTAAGCATCAGAATAAAATCAGCAAAGGGGAACTTGCTGGAATATATGTGCTAGTATTGCCGGTACGGCTAGAAAGGCTTCGGATACCAGCTCTCTTCAAGTGAAGGTGCGGTACTGTTAATATCAATGTAAATCTCAAAGGCGACATAGCTCCCGCATTTCCTTGCTATTCTTATAGGATTCAAGTGGGCAGGCCACTACAAATCCTATTACTATGTTTACAAGATCCTACGAATCAAAGAGGCTCAAAGTGTCCATCACAACCGACCGTATAGACCTCTACACTGCAAATGTCCCTGCTCATCTTAAGTACAAGGAACATACTGTACTACTATCATACTCCCTCCATTCCAAAATATAAGTCTTGGTAGAGATTTCCACTATGGATCACATACAGATGTATCCAGGTACATTTTAGAGTGTAGATTCACTCATTTTGCTCCATATGTAGTCCACGGTGGAATCTATACAAAGACTTGTTTTTAGGAACGGAGAGAGTACATACTAAAGAAGAACGAAAGAGGAACATGGTAAAGAAGAGCAAGCAGATTTTGGATAATAAAATGTTGGTTGGGCAGTGCCCACACATGATGAACCAGAGCGCATTGAGAATGCAACTCCTAGCTGTCTCTCGACCATTTCAGGCGGTTGGATGAAGATCCTACGTATCCTAACCCTTCTTCTTCCTCGTCTCTGATTCTTCCCATATAGAACACCGCACGGGCCGCCGGCCGGACCACCGTCCCCCACCGCCTGTGTTCCTCCGCCACCCCACCCCCACCCCCACCCCAACCCCCACCCGCGTCGAGTTTTCTTCGTTTGGCGAGGCCCCACAACCACCCGAGCCCCTTTGATTGCACCGGCGAACTCCGGCGAGCTCTGAAAAATCGACTGACCCAATTTTGAAATTTAGTCTACTGTGATTTAAATAGTGTGGAATATAAAAGGGGAAAACCGTAAGCATTGCGAGTATGGTGTTGACCGTGCCATGGCGGATCTGAAGGTGCAAACCAGACAATGGCAACTTCGCAACCAAGACAAGAAATCAGAGTAAAGCAGTGGCGATCTATTTTCTTGCTGCGATAAATAAGTTGAGCAGATACGAAAGAGTACCGCCTTTGGTGCGGCGCCGTGTAGGCATATGCTGAGAATTTGACGGTGCTGCAGTAGCGATGGCTGTCGGCGGCGTGGAAGCAGATCTAGGAGGGTAGACGGTGGCGGCGGGGCGCAGTGGACGAGACGGTCATAGGGGCGGCGCCGGCAAGGTGGACGACGGCGGGGATGAAGCGAGAGGACGGGATGCAAGGATCCCGGTCCGAAGCCGTGGATGAGAGAGGTCGATCTCTTGTAATGGACGACGGTGTCGGGGTATCAGCTCCGGCATGGTGGAGGAGGACAGCGGTGGATGGGGTGGCGGACGGCGGCAGACGGAGGAGGGTGGGGTGGAGAGGGTGTTTTGGCGCCCATGGAGTACGAATGGGGAAAAGGGAGGTAGAGAGGAAGGGGGGATCCATGTATTCAGGGCGCGCTTGTCTCAAATGCGAGGAAATTTACAAACTTAGCCCTCGTTTCAAATTTTTACTACATCACAGCAACACTAGTCGGTCGGGGATAGGACGGTAATCTTGCATACACCGAATATTTGCCGACGAGAGTTTGTTTTTGGCGCCCACCGTGTATGAATATGAATCGGGGAGGGAGTCGATTTCGACCGAGGACACACTGTGTTTTGGTGCCCACCATTGAATCCGGGTGAGAGGCGGTTATGTCACGTTTGGGTGAAATTACAAACCCACCCCTATCGAAACCTATAGAAATCCAGCATATAGGCTTTGCGTGGTAGGGATAGGCAGCAGTGATTTCCATCTCGCAGATTTTGGTTCCGGGTGGTTACTGCGACTTTTCCCGCTTCGTTCAAATTTTGCAGAGTGCACATTTATCGTGCCAACTCAATTCGAATCCCGTTTGTATTGTATTTATTTTCCGGGCGGGATCCATTTTCAATTGGAATTACATTCTATATACATCATTTTTATATATACTTTCAAAAGCACAAAACCATTTATACATAAATATGGTTTACAAATGGCATGATCTCAGATTCATAAGGTTGTATCCATCAATTTGGATTTTCAAATATTTGAAACCACTTTATGTTGAAATCCAATGTATGCATTCCTTGCTAACTATCTCCAATTAATGTGTGTTTCATGCGGTTTTTTTTACTTCTCAAACATGTATAATTTGTTTCACACACGCAACATATAGTGCAATCCCATTTAGACATTAATTGCATATAAACCATGCATTGTTTGTAATTGAAGAATCTATGGATCACCAATATTGATAAACTATATAACATTACACGTGTGCCCAAATTCAAATGAATATGCATGTTTGATACACCAATTTGCGTTATGATATTATCGATGTCGTGATCTCCAGTTTAAATATTTGAATCCCCTTTAATCTAGATATTCGTCTCATATAGCTATCACTCATGCTTATATAGGACTATCTCTCTGGACCTATATGCGTTCATCATCTCTTAGGTATCTCTCTTTCTACCTGTATGTCGACAATGATCTTTTATCTTCGTAACACAATGACGGTACTCTCTCCCTCGACCTTCATCACTATATCTCTCTCTAAGTATATCTCGCTCCCTACTATGTGTCTCTAACTATGATTCTCCATGTGTAATCTCTTTCTCTCACACAAACACAAAACTTTGTCTCCTGAGGTCTCATTTCTCTCTACTATTCCCATGTGCGCCACTCGCACACCCCTCATACAGAGATGTCTTTCGCTCCTTAGATATGAGAACCTACGACTCTTCCTCATCAATATCTCTTTCTCACACACAAACACAAACTCTGTCTCCCAGGGTCTCATATTTCTCCATTGTTCTCTTGTATGTCGCTCACACACACCCTCTCTCCCTAGATATATCTTGCGTTCCCTCGTATCTCTCTCTAGCTATCACTCTCGTTGTGAAATATATTTCTCTCTCGCAGACACAAAACTCCGTCTGTCTGGATCTCATTTCTCTCTGATATCTGTTTGTATGTGACTCACACGCACCCTCTCTCTATATCTCTCACACCCACACACATAACCCAGCCTTCTGATCCACTCGACTCCTATCCCTAACGCACACTAGCTAGCATCTTTATCTTTCTATTTATATGTTTCTCCATCAACCTTCTTTCTCTCCCTCACTCTTGATTCCTATCACGCACACTACATATGTTTCTCTCTACATGCAGTCAAGTGCCCTCTCACACACATATATAACTTCACCCATTGAACCACGCGACGGTCATCTCCAACACCCGACGGTCTTCCTCGGTGTCTCTCGAACAAACACGTTCTCTCGAAGTTGACTCCTCTCATGCATATAGGTCCTAATGCGTTTTTCGAGGCTAACTTTGACCAAACGTTAGAGAAATAATATATGACATGCAACTTACACAGAGCATACCTTCAATTTTGTATGTCAAAGGAGATTCCAATAATATAATTTGCATAGTATACATCTCATGTGCTATTAATCTTGTCAATAGTAAAAGGCTGTCTTGAAAAACACATTAGGCTCTATATAGATGGAAGGAGGGAGTAGGTCCCATGCAAAAAATGAGAATAAAATTCAAACGTCTGGGCATCGTGGTTCGGTCGATAACATTGAGAAACTTGGTTTTAAAATCATGAAACTTGGCATGGTGTCATGTGATGGTAGTACCATGCCGTGGTAAAAAAATGGCCGAATAGGAACAAATTTTGGTATAAGCTTCTTGCAAATCGGAGCTTCTCTCAAGAAGGCTCGTGGTTCTGGGAGGGAACGTGTCACCTTTGTGTGCATAATTCAAATTTGAAATACAAGCACATGTTCCAGTGCACCAAAGTTGGTTGAAAAATCACATGTGTGTCCTCGGGTAAATTTCTAGGTTCCATGCAAGAAATGGGAATGAAATTCAAAATTCTGGGCGTCGTGGCTGGGTTGGAAACATTGAGAAACTTAGTTTTTTAATTCCTGTAAATCCAAAACACGCATGAAAATAATGAAACTTGGCTTGGTGCCATGACATGGCACCAACATGCTGTGGTAAATTTGCAATCCGATTTGCGAAGGCGCACACATTAACAATCAACAAAGTCATTTTGGAAGAAGTGCTATCAGTTACAATCGGAAACACAAGTATTATTGAAACCGTGGGCATTCTACTTACTAGTACCATTTACGTGCCGCCACGCGTCCCCTTTTTTATTAGCTAGGAGGCGACGTGCAGGGTAGCTATTTGAGTACGAGAGGCGTGCGATCAGACCCCTGCGCGTGCTTATCGGGAGGAGAGCCCTTTGACCTCCATCTTCCGTCCACCTCTCTCCCAAGGTCTCCATTAATGGTGCCCGAGCCTCTGTTTAATGGCGTGGCTATGTCTCACTCGACTGAGATTTAAGAGAGAAAAAAGAAAATCTAAAAGCACGGATCTTGATGTAAGATCTGACGGACCTATATAGCATCTACTGCAACTTATAGCAAGACTGATGAATATATAAGGACGATTAATTTTTTTGATCAAAGAAGGGCTTGCCCCTTCCGATTTTCATTACTGAAAACCACCACAATTCACAAGAAGTTTAGCACAACTCCAGCCTAACACGAAGGACAACAAGCTACCAGATTGAAATCGCAACATCCCAAGAGGCCAACAAAGGCCAAACATCCGCGCTAGAACCCATCATTTCACAACCGACGACACAATCCACATCCTAAACCGATTATTACATCAAAAGAAACCAGGAAACTAGTCTCCGCGGCAAGCGGCAATGAGCTCTTTCGTGTCCTCAAGACGCTGCTTGAGAACATCCACGGATTCCTCCACCAGCCTTTGGCGCTCGTTGCGGAGCATGTCATTCTCGTCCATAAGTTTCTTCAACAAGGCACTAGTCTCCTCCTGCAGGTCTGCACTTCGGACGATCTTCTCCCACAGCAGGTCGCGCTCGACCCGGAGCCTCTCATTGCCCTCTCTTAGTTGCCGGATGACGCTGATAGCGTGTTCAAACGAGGCTACCATGTCGTCCTGCAACCTCGCCGAGCGGGAGATCTGATCCGTCTGGCTATGGACGATCGCATGCATGCGCCTGTAACAGTCGTCGCATGCCCGCGAGAAATTTTCCCAAGCCGCCGCGGCCTGGCGGGACATCTCTACTGCATTCGTGGCGCGGCAGGACATCTCTGCTACTTCCGCGGCACGGCCGGACCAGTCTGTTGCATCGACGGCACGGCGGGACCTCCGTGCTGCTTCAGCGGCACGGTGGGACCTCTGTGCTATTACTTCCGCGTGGCGGGACATGTCAGCTGCTCTCGCAGCGAGGCGGGACAACTCTCGTGCTTCCGCTTCCACGCTCGCCTCTCCCTGGTGGCAATCTCTCGACCCAGAACTCATGCTGGCCATGGCAGACGCAAGGGAAGGATGCTGAATGACTTGTTTGTTTTTGTGGATGAGGAGTTGAGGAGGAATGTGCAGTCATCTTGGCATACTATTATTTATAACCGAGTACTAATACGCTCCTAAGTGGGAAACCGTTTAGGTTGTGATCGGTGTGAACAGGTTTGCAATTCAATATAGCGTGGAGTAATTTGGAATGTGACGAGACACAAGCTCAAAATTTATTGACGTTTCTAGTTTCGAAGTGCGGCACTATTCCCGGATGGAGTACTTCTTTTTCTACTCCCTCCTTTCCAGTTTTATAGGGCTTATCTCAAAATTTTAGTTTTTCCATTTTATAAGGCTCAATTTGGTTGTCCCCAACACATGTTCAGATTCCAAGGTGCATTAAATCATTTCATGCAATTATTAAGAGAAAATTGACCAATGCATGTACTTTATGCATGCATGCATTGCAATTAATGCATTAAACCTATCTCTCGGGACTTCTCGCACGCACCATCGTGCCACCCACAAAAACTTGTACTCTGAGTTTAGTAGTATGTTATACAGGAAGAGAAGAGGTGCACGCACGCACTCGTTCTCTCACACACGCGTCTATTTTTTCTCGAAAAGGAGGATGATGACCCCCGGCCTCTGCATCTGGGAGTCACACACGCAAATTGTTGACATATATCGAGTCTAGTGCTATGATGTGTCGTGTCAACTCGTATATCAACGAGAAGTTTGATTATCCTCTCCCTCGCGGAATTAACTGCACATGCCTTTGGCTGTATGACAGGTTGGCCACACACCTGTAGGGCCCAACTATCATACACGCAAAGGCAGGAGTGTCCCTCCCTCGCCCATGAGCGTGGTGGCTGGCAAGACTAGGAGAAGCTTTCGCTACATGCTCTCCCTCCCTCACGCGGTGGACATGCAGCAGTTCAATCGGTGTCAGATGGCCAGAAGCGTACTGTAGTACTCCTCCAGTGCAGTAGTATTCCATCATTGTTCGACTTCCCGAAGATGCGAAGAGCCAAGCGCAGCCCGGACGCTCGTGTGGCAGTTTCATGTGTATAGTAGTCTAGGATAGCGTGTACCATGCATGTAAGCTTAAAATCGTTGGGGTCGGCTCCATGCTATGTGGCCATTTCAAAGTTTTTTTTTTAAAAATAAAATAGTCTTCTGGCCCTACCCGAAAACTGCTGCGCGTACTTCCCGGGAAAAGCCCCGCCCTCAACTTTTAACTACGCGAAAACAATTCAAGCTTGTTCGTTCTATATAAATAAAGTACTTACTGTATGTTTATTCACCCGTGGGGTTGTTCAATGAATGGAGGGGCGGGGAGCACAAGTGAACAATACTGTAGTACTACTAGTAGTAAGTAGGAGTCGTATAGTAGTAACCTTAAAAAGAGAGTTTCTTTTCTTCAATGCCACATACACAAATTGAAATGCTTGTTGTGGAGAGAAAAAAGATAATCACTGCACTATATATGGATGCAGGGGCCTGAGCGCTTGCTTTACTAGGGTTGATCTCTTCATTCTCTCATCCTCTCCAGATATAAACAAGACAGCGGTAGCGACATTTTCTCTCTGCTCACCGCTGGTCACAGATCCAGTCGGATCCCTTCGGCCGGTGTGTGTAGATGACTAAAAGGTGCATCGTTCATGCGGTCATCGCCGTCGAGGGAGGAAACCCACAGCTGCCGGAGGGGCCCGATCCTCTACCCGTGTCGTTCTCTTCGACACATGGCCAGCTCTGGAGGTCCTCCGACCCTTCTTCCTCCCTGCTGTATTGTCCGCAGATCCGACCTGCCGCCACCGACATCCCGGCGACCCTTAGGTATAAGTTCTTCGAAAGCGGCCTTGCTCTACTGCCCCAGCTCCCCACGTGTCTGCATGTGCATCTTTTTCTACTCCCATCAGCTCTTCCAACGCCACCTAAATTTTTAGTATTATTAGAGGTAAAGCTACTTCATGCATTCGAATCTAGGGCTTTGTTCAAACAACGAAGAAAGGGGGCAAAGTTGTAGCATGAATCTAGGACTTGATTCAAAGAGGAAATAATATGGTGAAAGTAGTAGAGACCGGATACCCAACCGGTCTCTTGGTTGAAAAGGGAAATAATGGGAAAACGCAGTACAAACTGGATAAGGAACAGATCTATTATTGGTTGAAAAAAGGATAGAAAGTGGCAGCTAGTGGACAAGTCAACAGAGTATGTCCAGGATTAGATTTGCTACCATCACATACTAAAAGGTCTCCAGGATTAGATGTCACACTCTGATTTTCAGGCCACTACACTTAAGCTAACAATCATGATAAAATGTGGTTTGACAAAAACTTTTGAGTGTTTTGGACCTTGCTTTGATTGGATTTTGTTTGTTGTTTGCAAGTGCTCTAAAAATCAAATAAATCCTCCAACCCTTATACTCCTTATCCTTGATCCAAAACCTTGCCCAATGATCATGCCATGTGTGTAGGACATAAAAACAATTTCTTGCAAAAAATATTTTGGCCAAAAAGAATTTTATAAATTAGGTTTTCCAAAAACCCCTGAATTGAGACTTGAACTACAAGTACTTAATTAAGGGTGTGAAAAATCTTTCAAAAAGTATATTTGAAACCTATTAGTTATAGGGCTCCCATAAACCACAAAAATACTATTTTAAAAGTTATTTTCCTATTTTATTTAAAGGCTTTTTCTTAAGGCCAGAAATGGTCTTTAATAGGTTAAAATTATTTTAATGCTTCAAAAATATTTGAGAAAATTTAGGGAAGCTCAGTGGATATATATTGTTCATATGTAAGAGCTTAAACACATGGTCATGTTCAAAATAGTGGGCAAAACCCTCCAAAACCATTTCTGTCCATTTCAAGTATTTGAAAATTTTCTTCAAGAAATATTTTCCAATAAATCCAGGAAAATTCTAGCAAGTCACATATGCATAATATGATGACCTTGAAATGTTTCAGCTCAATCAAAACTGTTTTGGTTCATGAAAGTGCCCAAAAACCTTCTCTGTCCAGATTCAAGTTTGAACAACTTTACATTGCCAAATTATTCCAAATGCCCCCGAACTTTGTGGTCATGCTAAAAAGCCCAAATTATGACACTACACCAAGTGGTGCATCAAGGGGAATGGTTTTGCATGACTAGATCTTGGTAAATGCATTTCTGTTGATTTCTAGGGTTTACAAAAGTTGCATTGGCAACTTTGCCCAAATGAGCTCAAAATTGGTGGAAAGCCCTAATTATATGTGCAATTTTACCCTGTGGAGTCTCATGACAAATGGAGTTCATTTGCTTACCCAAACAAGCATCAAACACCTTCTACCACTTTACCAAAATTCATTTTTGACCTCTTCCACTAATCTCCATGGCCTCAACTTTTTACCACAGCTACTACTGACCCTCTTCGACCTCCAGTAACTTTCCCCTAGCCATTGCTCAATGATTGAGGGGTGAAACACCCCCATTTACCTCCCTGGACAGCAGCTTCTTTCTCTCCCTCAACCTCCCTCCTCACTCTAGTGGCCACCCAGGGCATCCAAAGCCCCTCCCCCTTTCTTTACTACACCCTAGAGCTACCAGACATATTTGGCCGTGCCCACCTTGCATAGAAAATGGCCATGCCGGCCATTTGGGTGCTCTGGAGCGCGCTACAGTGCGCGCCCGCACTGTAGTCGCCCCCTGCCAACCGCCTCCAGCCACCTCGGGCCTCGCGAGCGTGTCTCACGAGTCCGCCTCGGCGTCTGGGACACGGCAAGCTGCCGGCCCCCTCCTAAATCTCTCTCCTCTCCCCTCCACGACCTCACCTGAGCACGTCCGTGGGCGCTGCCCACGGTGCTCCACGGCCATGCCCATTTAAGCCACCCTGACTCTTTCTCTCGCCTTGGTTCGAACCTCCTCTCTCCCGTGCTCCTCTCAGACACCCCCTCACTCCCCCTCGTGCCCTCCTGCCCTCTCCATGGCCATCATGTTCGCCGTCGGCCTCCAATTTGCTCCGGCGAACCAGAGCCCCTCCCCCTCTCCTTCGACCTCAAGGAGAGCCTCCGCTAGGCTACGGAGCTTCCCCGCTCCTCTCTGCCTCGTCCTGTCCCTCGTGGAGCCAGTGCCGCCAATGCCTGATGGGGCCGTCCGCCATGACCGTCGCCGTATGCGCTCCGGCCATCCCCTGCCGTCTCCGAGGGATCCCCCTACCGCGCCTCTCCCCGGCGACCCCTCCGGTGTCCGGAGCTTGGCCGGGGGTGGCCTGTGCCGCCGGGGGCAAGCGCCGGTCGGCGCTCAACCGCGGCCTCGATCCCCTCTATCGCGGGCACGGGAGGAAGGAGACGACCCTACGGGTGGGCCCCGCGGTTCACCGACTCAGCCGGCGGGCCCCAGCGTTTAAGTGGAGGCGGGATCCAATTTAACCGTCTCCACCACAGAGAAGCGTACTATGCTAGTCCGCCTTCGGCGTGCCCTCCTTAGCCGCGTGGCCGTGCAGCTGGGCCGGTCCAATGCGCTGCGGCGCTATGCTGTGCTCGGTGCGCGGTATAGGTATAACCCCCCCACTTCCTTTGTCTTTTTCTTTTCCAGAAATTTGTAAAATCTCCCAAATATTCATATTATCTCCAAATTTGGTGATTCAAATTTCTAGTGACTCCATAAATCATGAAATATCATATGGCTCAATTAGCACATTTTTTCATAAACATTTCCTTCACAAATATTTATGACATCCCCTTTTTCCATTTTCGTGATAAACTTTAGAAAATCACAAAGAGCTCAAAATTGATCCAAATGCCATGATTCAAATTCCTGGATGCTTCTAAGTTCATAACTTAGTTTATGAACATTTTTCTCAATACTTTCTGTACCACACAAATAATGAGCCATTTCTTCATATTTGTCAACTTTGCAAATTCATAGGAAAATCATTTGAACTCCAAATCCAGTGAAACCAACTCCTAGATACTTCTAAAATCATGGTTTGTTAAATGGGTGCCTTTGCTCATTTTTCAAAAATATATTTCTGTCCACTTATTGCAAATCCAAAAATCCCTTGATTCCATCATATTGAAATGTTTAGGAATATCCACTGACCCAATCCCAATGAAACCACTCTGGTTAGTTCTCATATAACCAGAGATGTCCTAGAAAAGTCAAATTAATATTTTTAGAGCACTTTTATTTTCTGCCTTGTTGTGTTGCTTACTATGATTGTTTCCGACGTTAGTTGACGAAGTAGACGGGATACTCGGAGATGGACCAGAAGATTTGAAGAATCTGATGAACCAGGCAAGCAGCCCTTTGACCATGTCTATGAAACCCTTTTTATGCATGACATATAGCACCATATTGTTGTTGCAACGGAATCATGATGAGGTGGAACCACTTTGATGGTTTGCCTCCGTTACTTCCTCGTTGATACTTGCATTGTGCATGACCCTACCTCCTTATGAGGGTTATGCCGGTGGGAGTAGATAGGATGCTAAAGTAGTTGCTACGCAAAAAGGGATGAGAATATGCATGGTGATGGAGACAAAGTATTTTCAAAGGACATTTCGAAAACCCCGCCGGGTGCCACTTATGCCCAGGGGAGATAATGAGATGGGTAACCGCTTGATGACGAAGTGGTGTACTGAGGCAAGTGTGTGTGTTGCTATCAAAAACGGATTGGTTTAAGTTGCGACCGTTATTCCAACCTTACATGCGCAACCACTCTACCCTTATATGGGAAAGGGCATTATTGATTACCTAGGCCGATACTAGCTTGTAGCCTGCATTACTAGTGATGGGGGAGAGTTGGTGCTCTCTCTCGGGGCCGGGTCGTGCCAGGTAGGGCGGCCAAGAACATTTTTATGGGGCACCGGACACACCGTTGGTACCCCATGCCAGTGGTATGTGATGAATATGGGAGCAAGGCTCCACAATTTTAAGTTGTGAAATGTTGGGCACGGGGGTTACTACCAATCGAGTGGACTCCATGTTACTGTCATCTAGGGAAAGATAGTGATCGGGTGCTTACCCCGGGTACTTGAGGTACCACGGGTCGTGGATGACACGGAAGTTCCCCGGATCTTGTGGGTAAAGTGTGCAACCTCTGTAGAGTGTAAAACTATTCGAATAGCCATGTCCATGGTCAAGGACAGTTGGGTAACCGCTCTTGGGCTACGTCCACATGTTTACAAACCAGTGTATGTGTTTGGATAAGTGGGAAGAACTACTTGGGTCAAGTCAAAGGACTTGACATGATTGAGTTGGGTTGATGCCCACTCTATTTATGTTGATATCTGTAACCTGTCCTCATGGTTACTTGAATTCTCCTGATGCATGATTTACCAGTTATTGAACATGTCATAACACAACAAAATTAGCTTTCTGCAAAAATTTACCTATGTCATGCATTGTTGTATCTTGAGCCAAAACATGGGCTGCTTGCGAGTACATTCAAAGTAATCATTAGCTTGCCACTGGTTATTTTATTGGCCAGGCATGACAAAACAGGATATGATGAAGAATACTTCGGTGACGAACATGCGAGCTAGGACGCTTCCCAGTCAGAATGCCTGTAGGGTTAAGGCAGATGGCATGGGTCCAAGTTATCGATGAAGATTTCCGCTGCGAAGTTATACTCGAGACTCGACCATAACGGTCATAATTTATGTAAGACCGTATGTATGGATGTAAGACTCTTGTTATGCAGCTTCTGTGTGTTCAGTGAGCATTGATCTTTTGGATCACTATACACGTGCATTCGGTGATCACAACTTATGAGTCGGGGTCCCCACATTAGATTTGCTTCCCTCATATAGTAAAAGGTGTCAGGATTAGATTTACTTCCCTCACATAGTAAAAGGTCTCCAGGATTAGATTTTCTGCCCTCACATAGTAAAAGGTCTCCAGGATTAGATTTGCTGCCCTCACATAGTACAATGGCACTCCTGTTGTTTTCCCCAGTATGATAAGTAAGTTGCTCCTTTACGCTGCTGACTATCCTGGTGTCCCCATGGTCCCATGCCCTTAAACCAACTCTTTAGCTGTTGTTGATTTACTTTGTCTGGTAAACAAGAAATGCCACCATTAAAGTAATCCCATATTTGAGGAATCTCATTGTTGATCGTAATGCTTCTGGTAACATGAAGCATCGCTGACGTTTTAAAATTTCTATTGTCCTTGCATGATTGCCATGAACATAATTAAGATGCTTCTTTTCATTTTGTATATGTTTCGTATATTATTATTGACCAGCAACTATTTACTTTCTATCTTTTTGTGCAGATAGGGATATCCATTTCACCTTGTTGCTATTGTGACCTTTTGGTGAACTGCAGAAAGCACTTTTTTTTGGAATGAGTGTCTTGTGTAGTTCAACTAAAATGTCACATGGGCAACATCTCTCAATTTTGGTGGAACTGCACAAAATGGTGATTGGAGTTTCCAAAATCTCCGTCAAGTTCTGCTGGTAATCTCGTGCAACATTTTATTAGCCTTTGCAAGGTGGAGCCGTCACTTTCACCACAATGGCACTTTATTTTAGTGGAACTGCACAAAAGGATAAGAAAATTATAGTTGGGCCTTACATGAGCCGGACATCCAACCTTAATGTTCCTAAATTTTAGTGCAACTACGAAAGAAGAACCTGCCAGCTCACAAGAGCAAGTACTTCTTGCTAGCTGAATGATGCAATCTTTGCTTCATTTCAGGTGAACTGCAGAAAAAGGCGCATGAATTGAATCATGGAACTCCAGGCAGACCTCATCCAAGTAGAGCTGGAGGTTGAGTTCAAGGAGGCCGCTATTAAAGCGAAATCATGCTCTCCTGTCTCCTTGTTTGTGCTGTGCAAACAGGAATACTCAACTACCGATGTTGTGACAGTCAAGAGCATTCGCCAAGTTCTTCGATTGTATGACATGGCTAGCCAAGATGGATTTAATCCTGGTATTCACTTTATCAAAAGGCTCTAATGGGTTAGTTCTGAATCTTGCAAGCTGGGAATCAGCGAGATGTGTAGGCATCTTTGTTGTACTTATTATTTGGATCTTATTTGTTGGTTCTGAATCTTGCAAGCTGGGAATCAATGAGATGTGTAGGCATCTTTGTTGTACTTATTATTTGGATCTTATTTGTTGGTTCTGAATCTTGCAAGCTGGGAAACACGGCATTATGATGCAGAGTACAACAACCATAACAAACAGTTCAAACTCGGTAGTATTATCTTTTGTGAAAGTGCGACAAATGTGATGATCGTGTGCATCCTGAGAATAATAATTCTAATTGTTGTGCATGTTGATCCTGTGGCACTGATAGAACGAGCGAATGCATTGCTTGTTTTAAGTACAAATTTCTATTAAAGCTAATTAAATTTAAGTAAAGTGACCACTAACTCCTATTATTACAGTACCAATACAGACCCGCTCGTGAACCGACATGTGGCCAAGGGTGCATCTTCTGCCGGGCGTGCAGCAGACGAGGGAGGGGTAGTAACTGTTGTCGCCTGTACACACTCAGCTTACTGTTGAATCCAGTTCCCCAAGAGCTGAAAAACGAACTGCTGCCGCCGCCTACACACTCATTCACTCGAAGAGACTCCAATGGCGACCCCAGGGGTGAGCCTGCTGGATATGGACTTCAGCAAGGAGTTCCCCTTTGAGTTCGCCGTTCAGTCCTATGGGTGCACCAAGTTGAATGTGATGTACACCAACGATACGGACTCGGTGAAGCTTTGCCTCGCCTCAGTCCTATGGCTGCACCAGGTTCTGGAGCATTCGCCCGTTTCATCGGCAGCGCCGACTGCACCTTCGCTACGGTGGAGAGAAGGAAGAACACGACGATTCGGCCATCTGGTGCAACAAGCTTGTCGACATCCAGAAGCAATACAAGATCATCAGCAACGGGCAGGAGAAGGACTCCGTGGTTGACCTTGCTGAGACCATCATCGACCCCTGATACTCCAACATGAAAGAAGACGACCTAAACACGTGGGAGGTACCTCTGAGTCTAGCCTACATAACCTACGCGGCCAAGGGCGCATACGCATGCTACGACATGTACATGTAGATCTTGGACATGAGGGCGTGTCTGCTTCCCGTAACCGACGAGTACACGGACAGCCGCAGCGTCATGATCAAGCGTGCCAGGAAGGTCTAGATGTTGTACTTTATCTGTTTATAAGCACCTTTATCATGTGAGTGTTTCATGCATTAGCCTATGCGTCGTAATTAATTATCTCTTTTGTCCGAAATATTTCTTTTATGAACCCATTAGCCTGATTGCTTTTTTAGTGGCAATTTGCTTATGTATGTAGACTAGTTCACTTGTCCGTAAAAAAACTAGTTCACTCGGCTGCCGTGCTTTGAATCTCCTTCCTCCCAACATATTCCCCTCCTCAGGTGGACCCAGTAGGTCTCTGAATTTTCTCCCACTTTCTTTTTCGATGTAAACTGAGTTTTCTCCCAGTACTTTCCCCTAGAACCAACTCAACTGTCCCACGTCTAGCCTAAAAAATAATAATACCCCACGTAATATTAACTCATCAAATTAAAATGATATTTTATTTCGTAAGTTGAAAGTTCTTACAAAATAATAATAATAATTGTTTATATATAACTTGGCAAGTTAACTCCTAGTGATTGCGTACATAAGCTTGCAAAGATTTTACTGACGTGCAATCATGTGTTTATGTTTTTATAACATTTCTCCGTCTATCCCAACATGATATTTTCACCCAGCCCAGCAAGTCCGCGACTTTTGAGAAAAACGCAAATGGGATTTAAATGGGCTGCATAGATGCTGCATGATTGTTTCACCCAACCCACCAAATGGACTAAAAAACAAATGGACCGACAACTGGGTCCATGGCCACAGCCCAGTTTTTTTGTGATCTGCCAAGTAAGTCGCTTTGTCAGGACTGTTGGGCTGCAAATCTTTCAAGACGAGGAGATCTTTCATTCGGCTGGCCGAGAAAATGGCCCATCAGTAAGGAGAAATGGGATGTACATTTTTGAAACACATCAAACCGGCAATTAGTTTCAAATATCTTTTTTTCATTTCGAGATTTTAAATTACATTAATTTTTATGTGTGCAAAATTTGTTGGATTTTATATTGATATACATTTATTTTTAAAATCAGTTTGAATGTGAGTCAAAATTTTGGGATTAAAAACAGTTCGGACCGCACCGAAATATGCAAAATTTCATATAATTTTTTAACCGTGGCCATAATATGGGCTGTAATGCTAACAAAAATAATATGGGCTCCAAAAAAACCTTAAGAATTAACAAATGGGTTGTATGCTGTTTTCCACAGATTTGAGGCTTTCCTTAAAAAAGGTTGACGCACAAGCAGTGACTGTTGGATGGCCATCCAACGGCCGTCGTGCTTCTTCAATCTCTGCTCTTCCTGCTCCAGCCGCTCAAACAGGCGCTGGCGGGACTGCCTGCTCCCTCCTCCCCGTGGCCGGCTCTGCTGCCGCGCAGGCCTCACCGCCCCACCATACTCCCATCGCTGGCCTAGCCATCCCTCTACTCACCCACACCTGCTGTTATTCTCCGGCGATGGCAGACGAACCAGTAAACCCTCATACAGTCGTACTCCCCTCTGCATGGCAAACAACTACCGAGTCTTCCCTGCCTCCGTGTCGTTCCCTTCTTAGGCCTCGCTGTCGTCCACCGCCCTGGTGCTCTCGGCGCGGCCTGGTCAACGTGGTCAACGACCGACATGCATCTGAAGTGGACTTTACGTGGAGAGGCCGAGAGCTGGGTCCACGGCCGCACGCAAGGAAATGCCTCCTTATTACGCGCAAAATAATGATTCCTCCACCTGACATCAGGGACCCACCGAAAGGGACTCTGTATTTTGCGAAAAAACATTGCCACCGCTGACAGCTCGGACCCACCAGCTATATCTTCGCACGCAAGGAAGTGCCTCCTTATTACGCACAAAAAAAATGAATATTCCTCCTATTAGCTGGGACCCAGTATAGTGGCATGCTGACTTGTGGGCCTACTAAGTTGATGGGGACGGAGGGCTTTGTCAACTTAGTCAATATGCACGATTCTAGCTCCAATGACCGTACGATGTCCATCCAACAGCCGTAGTGCTTCTTCAACCTCTGGTCTTCTTGCTCCAGCCGCCCAAACCAGCGCCGGTCGTGCCTCGTGCTCCTGCCTCCCGTGGCCGACTGCTATGCGGCGGAGACCTCACCGCCCCTTACTACTCCCACCGCTGACAAGGCCATCCCTCTACTCACCCACACCCCCTGTTATTCTGCGGCGACGGCAGCCTCGCACCGCAGCGAACCAGTGAACCCTCGTACTCCTCTACGCGTGGGCATCCACTGCCGCGTCTTCCCCGGCTCCGCGTCGTCCCCTTCCTAGGCCTCGCTGTCGTCCACCACCCTGGTGCTCTCGGCGCGGCGTGGTCAACGTGGTCAAGGAACAGCTTCCATCAGACGTGGACTATACGTGGAGAGGCTGACAGCTGGGTCCACGGCCGCAGCAAGGAAGTGCCTCCTTATTACGTGCAAAATAATTATTCCTCCAGCTGACAGCGGGACCCACCGGATGGGCCACCATATTTCGCGAAAAAACGTTTCCCCCTGACTGCTGGGACCCACCATCTACATCTTCGCAGGCAAGGAAGTGCCTGACAGTCGGGACCCACCTAGTCGAAGCGTACATAGCGTTGTCATTATGGTCGCGAACGTGTACGTACATACTGGTCGATGTAGAGGTGCGCACGTGTCGTAGTAGAGGCGCGCACGTAGCATTTACATGTACGTACAGCAGCCAGGGTGCAAGAAAGAAAATACGACCATGTATGTGTACATACGGGCGGGGTCTCGAACGCCTACTCGCGCATATGTACGGCCAGGGCTCGTGTACATGACTGGGTCGGAATGGAGAAACAACGTCGTCGTCGTGTTCATGGGGAGGCGACGGAATGCGCCGTGTTCATGGGGAGGCAACGTAATGAGTCGTGTTCATCGGGAGGGTTTGAACGGAACAGGCGATGGAAACGAGGCTTGGCGTACCGCAGAACGAAGGAAATGACCTTGTGTTCGACCGGCCACGTTCGAAACGGGATCCTGTTCATCGGGAGGGGTCTGGTGTACTGCAAAACGGAGGAAACGGACCTCCTACGGTCGAAACGGGGGTCCTGTTGATCGGGAGGGGTGTGGCATACCGCAAAACGGACGAAACGGACTTGTGTTGGAGCGCTATGGTCGAAACGGGGGTCCTATTCATCGGGAGGGGTGTGGCGTACACAAAACGGGACACCATGGGATACTGTTCATCTCCACCGTCGACCTCCTCCAGCCTCCACGGGCTCCTGTTCATCCACCCTCCACCGCGTGCTACTCCACCGGCTACTGTTCAACCACCCCTCCACCGTCTACTGTTCATCCAGCCCTCCACACAACGGGGTCCTGTTCAACCACCCCTCCACGGGCACTCCTCCACCGTCTACTGTTCATCCAGCCCTCCACACCACGGGGGCCTGTTCAACCACCCTCCACCGTCTACTGTTCATCCAGCCCTCCACACCATGGGGTCCTGTTCATCCACCCCTCCACGGGCACCCCTCCACCGTCTGCTGTTCATCCAGCTGTCCACCACACCATGGGGTCATGTTCATCCAAAGGCAACGCCACAGCTCACTATTCATCCAAACCCCCCCGCAACGCTCACTGTTCATCCCATCGATCGGCTTCAGTTAGCAGCCGTAGCGAAGGAATCAATCGATCGGGTTCAGTTAACAGCCATCGATCGATTGCTCGGGTTCAGTAACGCGTAGCCTGCAGTGCAATCGCTCGGGTTCAGTTAGAGCCCAACGCCTCACCCGGGTTCAGTTAGAGACAACGCCTCGCACACACGCGCGTACGTGTACGAGAGAAACGCGCATCGCTCAGCCCCCTACCTCCCACCGTAACTGGGAACTCCCCGAAATTTTCCTCCGCCTCGCTTCTACCATGTTTTTTTCCGTCATGGACAGCCCAACGAATGTCATGCAGCTGCGTCTCCGGCCCGCCCAGGACGAAAAGCCCATTTTCTGTCATAATTTTTTGTCATAAAGTAGGAGCCCACCACATCTATGATGATACCGGGTTTTGTCACAATTATCATCCTAGAAGTGTCATATGTATGACAGAAAAAAAATTCGTTCGGCCCAAAATGTCACGGATGTGTCTTTTTTTTGTAGTGGTGATTTCTTTTGTTGTGGAAAAAAACATGGAACGAGGTGGGTAGTTAATGCATCGCGCCTAAAAGTTTGGGAATTATTTGGTTTTCGTAATGTGACTAATGCACCAGTATGGAGGGAGTACAATAGTAGTCTTTGATTGCAATCTTTTATTGGTAGCTTACCAAGCTGAGCGGTCAGTGAGTACAATAGTAGTCTGGTTGATGAGACTTCAGATTTGAGCCATCTACCAGATGGGAGAGTGTATAATATCATCAGGAACTACTTTCAAAAACGAATAAAAAAATACTCCATGTATTTATTTACAGAGGGAGTAGTATATTTTTTGTGACATGCATTACTAGATATTGCTAGTCAAATACTAAATCTAGACGGATGTGGTAGTACTAATAAATCCAGACGTTGGTGCTAGTACTAGTAGTAGTACTACCAATGTAGTAGTACCGTATTACCCGTTGGTCAAATTATTACGTCCTACTCCTCACAATGAAGTGACAAGACCCTGCGCCGGAGATGACACTTGAGTGTAGGCGTCGTGTTTGGCATACCAAAGTCAGCCTCACTGTTTGCAGTTACTATCATCATGGCTGTAGAGCCAGCCTGCTTACAACTAGCCATGTTCAACATAATATCCTGTGTGTTTCCATGAGTATCTCTACTCTTTTCTTATAAGGAGTATGAGTAAGATGCCCATGCATTGCACGGAACACCAAGATTGGGCATGGACGGCGCTTGCAGCGGCCATCGCGCCAGATTTTTCCATGGCCTTCTAGATGTGGTGGGGAGGAGATAAGGCTGATTGTGAGAGAAAAGTAGTTGTTTGTAAATAGGGAACAAGTGCAGGCTTCTTTTGCGAAACTTCAGAAGTTTTCTTTGTATGTGTCAGATCTAGATCCGATGGCTATTGGTGAAAGATGGCAGGCACACCATCATCACCAACTCAGGACCTCTTTGATTCATAGGATTTTGGTAACGCAGTAATAGGACACGACAATATTACAAGTTTCAAACTGATATTACAAATGTTAGGAGTAATGTTGCACCTATGAAGAGGGAATTACTAGGACGTTTACGTAAGAACTTTGGTTACTTTAGGTGGATGCACCATTATCGTACAAACTAAAATCCACCGCCCTGACAAGTCACTAATGGGAAAATAAATTTTTGAGTCTCTGGAAACTTGATGTTTCAAAAACAAATTCAGCTTTTGTGGAGACTTTGTCATTTAGGCTTAGACGCTTGCGGTCATCAGCATGCCATTCATTTTTTCGCCAGAGAATGCCAAACCTCATTATCTTGAGCACACTTACCTCAAGAACAAAGAACCTGGCCAATTTAATCTAAGATGTGCTGCCTCGATAGTCGAACAAATGAATTTCTATAGATGGAAATCAAGGCATTTGATGAGATTGTTATAGTGCAACACATTTTTCATTTCGGGACTTTTTTTATCTGCAAAAGAAGAGAACATATTAGAGCAGTTGGCTGTATAAGATTGTCGTGTCATCAAGAGGTACCAATATCATTCGCTCATACGATAGGGTTGGCAGGCTCATGATATTTTTTTCACGCTCTCTCTCTCCTTTTCTCTTTCCTCTCATTTACCTAGGAGCACGTGAATAGCTTGGGCATTTGTTGCCTTCCACTATGTGGCCGATGCCATATTTCTGAAAAGTATGCCACACAATATGCATCGATGCCAAATCAAAAGATTTTGGCACCGCTCTAGCGATGTGAGAGAGTTGGCACCACTATGCACACAGACCCACATGTATAAACAAATCAATTAAACCAACTACACCAGCCTCTAACTCTCCCAACCAAGTGTTTTTTTATTGCCTCAGTCCTCTCCCTCTCCCATGCAAGTGTTTTTTCATTGCGTGAGTTAATTTGCCACTGGAGCAAAGTAGGTGATCCAGATTGCGGCACTAGGTGAGCAATGGAGGGGCATCGATGCCAAATGCATCACAAGTGAATTTGGCACGTGTTTTGGCCTACACAGTTGAGGGATGCTACATCCCACTTTTGTACTACCTCGTATTTAGTTTGAATTTTTTACCATAGATTTACCTAAGAAAATGTCAATGCGTGTCAACCAAAATTATACCATTTGAAATTATGTTCAAATATGGATCCAACGATATAATTTATAGTGACATGCATTAACATTTTGTCAGCTAAATCTATGGTCAGAATTTGATATTACAAAATAGGAAGAGTAAACCAAGACGGAGGTAGTACTTGCTCTTAGGGTAACCATAGAGTTACTATTCTAAGTTACTTGCCACTATTACTAGCCTATGCTACTAGTAGTACAACAAAAAACGATGCAGGTGATCACATGAGAAAAAATACTAAAAACATTTCTTTCGGTGCAGGCCGTAGATGCAGTTATAAACACTACACTTGTCATCGTAATTTGGGAAAGCTACGAAAAAATTGAGCTACGTTGTGATTACCGTTTACTAATAGGAAAGATGTTTCACCTTGATGAGTAGCTTCTCTGTGCACGGAAAGCATGTAAGGAATCCAACAACTTGATCTAGATTGGGGCCAATAGATTTTCTTGCCAAGATCTTCACTGTGCGCATAGACTGGGTCAAGCTTGTGGGAATCATTTTCTGCATGATAGTCGTAAATACATCAAGAAGAAATTTAAAAATGTGCATTTCAAGAAGACGGAGAAGAAGATGAGTGTTGTACCTGAACGATCATGGATCCAATAAGGAGTCCAGAGAATTTGGTAGACGAGCACACCAACACTGTCAATGTCGGTGCGTCAATGACCATGATTTTTGTTGGACCTTCTAGATCCGATACAAGCAATCTTTTAAGGAAAGGCACATTCTCAATGACCATAACATGGAACAGCTGGAGTGATCTCTTCCCAATTGATGTCTTGTTGCAGGGCCACCAGGACACATAAATCCATCAGAGATTCATTGAGGTGATGTGGAGGCTAATGAACCCATGGATCTGATGAAGACGAACATACTCGAGTGGAGTACATCTATGGAGCAGGTGCTCCATAGCCTTATGCGAGATGCCAACATCGAAGAGGTCAAGCTGCTTGTGTTTAGGGAGAAGAAGGGCAGGTGCGGCATTAATATGGGGAAATAGCAGGAGCTAAAGCTAGCACGCTGCAGCATTGGCGTGAGGCAGAGCGCGGACGGCGGCAGAGAGTGACAGCGTCCAGCTTCAAACCTGAGATCCTCGAGCTGATCTAGGGCGCGGGATAAGAACCACTCATTGAACATGGCTTGGACCTTAAAGTTGCTACTGGACATGCAAATATCAAGGCATCTAGCTGGCTGAGGGTGCGATGAAAGGATCTTGGAGATTGTGGAAATGCGTTTGCAATCCCCGTCGTAGAGGCAGCTGTCGACGATGAGGTTGAGGGGGACGCAGAGACAGAGGGGGCACCACTGCCGGGAGAGCAGAGTGGTTCGCACGGCAGATTTGGTGGTGAGGAGGCTGATGATGATGAGCAGCATGTCATCGGGGAGGCTGCTGATGAAGTTCAGACTCACCGGATGCGGTTTTGGCTCGAGCCGCCTGTCACACCCTGATTTTCATGACACAACACTTAAGAAAATAGATCATGATAAAATGTGGTTTTACAAAAACTTTTGAGTGTTTTGGACATTACTTGATTGGATTTTTGTTTGTTGTCAGCAAGTGCTCTAAAAATAAAATAAATCCTCTAACTCCTATACTCCGTCTCCTTGACCTAAAACTTTGCCCAATAATCATGCCATGTGTATAGGACCGAATAGAATTTTATTACAAAAATAAATTGGCCAAAAAGTATTTTCTAAATTAGGTTTTCCAAAAACCCCTGACTTGAGACTTGAACTACAAGTACTTATTGAAGGGTGTGAAAAATCTTTCAAAAATTATTTTTGACTCCTATTAGATATAGGTATCGGTGTCAAAACCAGCGGATCGCGGGTAGGGGGTCTTGAACTGTGCGTCTGAGGTTGATGGTAACAGGAGACAAGGGACACGTAGTTTTACCCAGGTTCGGGCCCTCTTGATGGAGGTAATACCCTACGTCCTGCTTGATTAATATTCATGAGTATGGGGGTTACAAGAGTTGATCTACCACAAGATCGTAATGGCTGAAACCCTGGAAGTCTAGCCTATATGATTATGATTGCCTCTACAGACTAAACCCTCCGGCTTATATAGATACCGGAGGAGACTAGGGTTGTTCAAACTCGGTTACAGAGAAAGGATTCTTCATATCCGAACGCCAAGCTTGCCATCCACGCCAAGGAGAGTCCCATCCGGACACGGGTGAGAGAATCTTTAGTATTGTACCTTCATGGCCCAACAGTACTGCCCATGTCCCACAAGCCGGACGCCCGATGACCCTTTAGTCCAGGACTCCATCAGTAGCCCCTGAACCAGGATTCAATGACGAGATGTTCGGCGTGCAAATTGTCTTCGGTATTGCAAGGCGGGTTCCTCCTCTGAATACTTAAAAACAACTTTCGAACATAAAGAACGTGTCCGTCTCAGCAAAACAAGCACCACACACAACCGCGGAGAGTATAATATTTCACGAGTCCAATCCGCTTACAACTTTTTGTAGCGTGACACCACATCACCACCCGGTCATTATTTTGAACCGTTTTCCCGCACACCGCTTCATATTTCAAGATGCGATTTTATTGGCACGTCTTGTCAAAGTAGAGATCGTGTCCCCTTATTACTGGATTCTCATCAATACGGGCATGGGTAAGCCAACCGTGCCGCCTGCATGGCCCTTGGGAAACAGGCGAGTTTTAAGGCTAGTGGGGAGGCGCTTGATATTCACTGCCTTTATAAAGGGATAAGGACTCACCCCCTTTCACTCAGGCCTTCTCTCTCTCTCCGCCTACCCACTCTCAAGATCCAGCGCCCAAGTCCTCATCCTTTCCGCCACCAAATAGCACTCTAGTCATGTCCGGATCTGGAGCGCAAGGCAAGTGGATGGTGTCCTCTGTCAAGGAGAAGGACATCACACTGCTTCGGGAGGCCGGATATTTGGCCAAGGAAGTCGCTCATCAGCTTCCGACCGAGGGACAGATCGTCCCTACCCCGGAGCCCCACGAGAGGGCAGTTTTCATCCCCCACTTCGTCTGCGGGCTGGGGTTTCTACTCCACCCATTCGTCCGTCAACTTATGTTCTATTATGGGGTGGATTTCCATGATCTGGCCCCCAACTCCTTCCTCAACGTCTCGGCATTTATTGTCATTTGTGAGGCCTTCCTTCGCATCTCACCCCACTTTGGATTGTGGCTGAAGTTCTTCAATGTGAAGCCGAAGGTGGTATACGGCCAACACGCCGGGAGCGGAGGTGCCATGGTGAGAAAGATGCCCAATGTCGTGTGGCCCAAAGGCACTTCCATGGAGACTGTCAAATGGTGGCAAAAACAGTGGTTCTATGTCACAGAGCCCCGCGACACCACCTGGTCCAAAGCCCCCAAGTTCAGGTCTGGGGCCCCAATGCGGCTCACCTCCTGGCTAGATAAGGGCCTAGAATGGGCCTCGTCGGACAAGCCGACAGCGCTGCAAAGGAGCATAAAGAGCATGGTCGACAAGAATATCAATCTTATCAATGTGATCTAGGTGATGCTCTTTCGCCGGATCCTTCCATGCCAAAGCCGGACCTGCAATTTGTGGGAATTCGATCCGGCTAAGCACCAGACCTTGCAACACTTCTTCGATGTCACACACGAAAGTATTTGGAAGGTGCTCTTCAAGGCCGACAAAACATGGCCGAAGGAGACCGAAGACCGTGGGTACAACCTGACCCACCCCGCCAGTTCGGTAAGTTTTCTCGTGTTTTCAAGGTGTGTCCTTTACTCACATATTCAAGGGGCATGTCTAAGCTTCCCGATCTTTATATATTTTTTAGAGCTAGAGAAGAAGGTGGAGCTGATAAAGAGTCCAACTGCGCTGCCCGAAGACCCTGCAATTCTTCTTCGGACGAAGATGCTGGTTCCGGCACCCTACCAGGCGCCGGAGAAGAAGGCCAAGGGGGCCAGAGGTGGCCTCCGTCACAAGGGCACTTCGAACATGACGTCCGAAGACGTCGAGACCCAGTCCTCACCCGCCATCGATGACGAGGAGAAGGAGGATGACGAAAGCAACTCCCCCCCTACGGGGGGAAGGAAGAAAAGGGCGGCCTCCACGTGTGTGGAGGACGAAGCGTCCAAGAGGGGGAAAATCTCCCTCGCGGACGACAGCGCGTCAGACACCGACAACAGCTCGGAGTGGCGCCCCAGGGAGAAGCCCTCGGCTGGATCGTAAGTATTTGAAGGCTCTAACGCACTTATATGCGTGATTCTCTTATTTCATAATTCTGTTGTGTTGAATCATGTGTTGTAGTCCGGCCAACGACAGCTCCCAGCGATCCTCATCGAGAGGTTCACTGGATCCAAAGGCTATGGACAGTGATTCACTGCCAACAGACACCTCTCCCAAGGCCACGGACGACGCCGAGGCGGTGTCCCGAAGGACCTTTACGAGCTAGGGAGAGGCGCAGAGGGCCATTAGGATGACGCCGGAGGGCAAAACCTCGGCTGTCGGACACCTGGGCGAGCAAATCCCTCTGGAGACTGGCGATGGGGGTCATATCCAGTGTGGCCCCCAGCCGAATATTGATCCGGAGGCCCATACGGCTCCGGAATCAAGCAGGCAACCTCCTTAGAAAGAAGGAGGTGCACCTATCCCACTGGTGACCTCTGTCCATCCATAGGGACCGGATACTCTAATGGAAGCGCTGAGAGGCGCTTCTATCGTGGAAGAACACCGCACCATCATGGGTACGGTGATTGAAAGGGTTCAGTCCATTAAGAGCAGACTGACCGAAGCATGTACCCAATTTCTAACAGGCTTTGAGGTAAGCGACGTAATTATGCAAAAAGGAAGTCATAGTATAGATGGTAGCCTCTGAGACTCTGTCCGGTGTTCGGAAATAATAGCCAAATAGAGGATCAAATAGTTTTTCGCAGGAGACTAACCATATACGTCTATGTGAATAAGTAGGCGTCGCTACTAGCCGCGACCTCTCATGCCACTGAAGTCTCCGGACTGACGCAGAGGCTTGAGCGGGCCGAGGGAGAACTCAGCCGTGTAAAAAAGCAGCTAGAAGATGTCGGCATTCTGGGAATGGGGTCCCTAGACTTTCTTGCCTGTGGCCCACGGCGTGGCTTTGCTAGCAGGCCTGTACGGCCCATTTTCATCAACAAGGCAATCAAGACCCTCGCGAGGGGCCAAGACACGCGAAGCGGATGATGCAAGACCTCCTTAGGAGCGGCCTCGCCAGGCAGGCTTGTGAGGGGCGGAGAGTTCAAGGCCAGGCAAACCTCGCGAGGTTCTCGTGACGTGAGCCATGACGATCGAGACTAGGCGGGTGCCAGCGCGCGCAGCGTCCTTGTTTCCTCTTTGGAGCTAAGGGGGGAAAGCGTAGGCGCAGAGTACCGAGGCATCAAGCAAAGGTTTCCATATCGGTGCAGCGAGACCAAGACAGGAAGGACGGCAAGACGGAGGTCACCATGGAGCCCAAGGCGGCGTCACCACAAGAGCCTTTTGAAGGCGAAGACAACTTTTGTCAGGATAAGCTGTACTAGTTGTCCCCTTTCAAATTGGCCGCTGTTGGCTCCCTTCCCGCTCAATATTTGGGGAGAGGACTAGGCCATCTATAAATAGGACTAGCCACCACCATAGAGAGGGATCTCTTCTTGGACCGGATCCACCCCACCAGGACCCTCACATACACAAGTTTGCCAAGCACAAGAACACCTCAACCTCAGGAGGTTGTTCTTCCCCTTGTTCTATTCATCATCAGCCCTAGAGGCAATCCAATACCACCACACTGGAGTTGGGTATTACACCACAACGGTGGCCCGAACCAATATAAATCTTGTGTCCTCTGTGTTGCGAGTTCGTCGAGTTAGTTCGTAAGATCTCAGTTGAGTTAGGACGTGGATCAGTAGGGGGGAAATCTTCGCACACACCCCAGTGTTTGAACCTTAAGGGTTTGGCCCTAACCCGTGATCCGACATTTGGCGCGCCAGGTAGGGGTGCGCCGAAGCCTCTTCCCCACTAATCGATCTGCCGACGCTTCGCGGTTCCGATGTCCGGCGACCCGAGGGCTGACGACGACCGCTGGGCAGCCTGACCCGCCTGGGCGGCGCCGCCTGCCCAGGAAGACCTCAACCCCGCGTCTCAAGTGGCACTCGCACTGCCAAACACCGCAGGGCGTGGGCGGCACGGTCACTCACCCTCTGCTCTTACTCCCCGATAGACGCGAGCTGCTTCAAGGGCCGCAAGCCAAGTCGTGGCGACAGCGCCGCACACTAGGAGGGAGCACGCGAACATGCGGGCCATGCTCATGGTGGCACGGGAGTTGCTACGGTGCTGACTAATGGAGAGCGGCCGGGATGCACTGCTAGAACGCATCGCCGAGCTACTGGACGCGGCGGCCACGGGAGCAGCGCCCTTTTGCTACCAGCTCACGCCTCGGGCAGCGGCAGGATCCCATGTTGGGCCTCGCCACACCTGCGTACCCCCAAGTGCACCCGGGGGCTTCGTCGACATCAACACGATCCACGGCGGAGGGTGCTCCCTCGCACCCGCGCCACCTCAGATGGATGCGGGCACGAGCGTCATCGCACATGGCCCTGGTGAGGGCCACCCCACCATCCTCAGGACAGCGTGATAGGCTGAGCGACATGGAGCATGGGGCACTTCGGCGAGGTATTTGAGGCAGCGGCCTCGGAGGCCTATGTGCCCAGCATGATGGACCAGGTGTACACGCCGGAGGATGACCCCGACTTGTTCCTCGGGCCAGGATGGGAGGAGGAGGCATTAGGAGCTGAAGGCTTCTAGGAGCCACCAGAGAAGTAAGGCTCACGCCTATGAAGAGCGCCGCCCGTGAGACTCTCACGTAATAATGTGTGGGGCTGTTCATGCCCCGAAGCCTCAGGAGAGCCGCCCTCGGGCCTCGGGGGCTCCCTCCCATGCCCAGTGGCAGTATTTAGCTCCGCGCTAGTGAGAAGACGTCGAAAACTAGACTAGTCACCAGACACGGCCATTTGCTTTGGATCTCTTTTCTGTAAACCTGCCTTCTGGATTTGGATTTAAGTTGAAGTTGAATTTTTTTGTTTGATGCATGTGGGAGGGATGTCTTTTCTCGTTCGAGCTATTTCTCGCAGTCTGGTTCTTGCCTTATTCCGGAGTTCGCTCCTGTCGCTCCCCCCTCGCGAGCGGGTCTGGGCATGAAGCACACGAGCCACACACGTGTTGCGCCACGGCTGGCGCTCGCTTATCATGCGGCCCTCTCGGGCATGTCGGTGAATTCCTTAGGAGCTTCCCGGAAACCCACAATCTCTTGAGCCGGTTTTGGGCTCATCCAGGCTAAGGTAAACCGCAACAGCAACCTTGCCCCAGCATACGTGAGCTCGTGAAGACGCGTACCTAATTTGACACAGAAGAATAAAAAGCTGCGATTTGTTTACATGAGGGGCTCCCCCTCTCAAAATGCTCTTAGAATCTTTCGGGGCCATGCCCAAGTTTTTACAGGGCAAGCAACAGGGAAACGTGGGATCAGCCAACTATGTCGCTCACCGCGTCCCCCATGTCATCTTTAGACGGACTACTGGCATTGTTGTCGCCGTCGTTGGCGTCGCCTCCACCTTCACCGGTGCCGGCATCTCCGTCGTCAACCCTATCGCCTTCGTCTGCAGCGGCCACCACTGCGTCGTCTTCAGAAGCGAAGGCCCTAACCAGCGCATTCATGTTGTCTTCAACCCATCACGCTAGGTCGCCCCAGATGGCTTCAGGTACGGGAGAAATGGAGGCATCAAAATCGAAGTTGGGATCGGCGTTCTGGAGATGGCTGAAGATGCGGGAGAACGCGCGCCCGAGCAGGCTGCGACTCCTCTTTTCAACAAGCTGGCGAGCCCTCTCGGAACGGTTCTGCAGGCACGTCACCATGTCGGCGAAGAAGCGGAGCTGGCTGGCATAGTCGTTCGCATGGGGATCAGGAGCATTCTCATCGCAGATATGGCCCAGGGCGGTGTTGGCCCTATTCCTGAGGTCCTCGAGCATGGGGGTGTGCACACGCTCCAACGTCCACCACTCAAGCACTTCATCCTTGTTCTGCTGTGCGACGGACTCGGCGTCGGTGACCCGCTGCCGAAGAGAGAGCAGCTCGGCATGGGCAGAAGCCAGCTCAGCCTGCGCCGAGGCCAGGGCGGTTGCGGCGGCCTCCTCTCGCCGCTCCACCTCGATCAACCTGGACTTGAGGGCAGCAGTCCTACCATTGGCCCCGGCTTCCACGAGCTTCAGCTTCAGGTCGTGCCTGCATTCAAGATCCGTGCGCGCCGACGTCGTCCTCCGCCAGAGCAAGCTCCCTCGTCTCTAGCCGTTCGAGTTCAAGGCTGTGCTCCACAAGTTCCAGCGCTAGCACCTCCTTGTGCTTCCGAATCTCTTCCTCATCGGTGGGCGTCCCCCTAAATGACGCAAGAGCAGCCCTGCGCGCCTCCACCAGCTGATCCAAGACGGCGCTCCAGGCTTGGGGATCCCACGCGTGCTTCTCCGTGGCCTCGCCACGACAGTCAGCTTCCCGAGCCTCTTCTAGAGCTAGGGAGCAGGCCTCACGGGAGGCTACAAGGGAAGCCTCTGCCTTCGCATTATCGAGCTCGCGGTGGTGGCGCCCGAGGTTGATGGTGTAACGCCCTCGATGTGTCTATATCTCCTACGTGTCGAATCACGACTTAGAGGCATAACCGCATTGAAAGCAATGTCGGAAGTAAGGTAATCTTCACAACAACCCATGTAAATAGATAAAAGGGAAAAGATACATAGTTGGCTTACACTCGCCACGTCACACAAATACATGAATAACATTAGAAAGTCCCCGATCGCCCCAACTGGGCACCACTACTGATCATCTGGGAAAGACACATAGTAACGGCAAGAGTCTTCATCGAACTCCCACTTGAGCTCAAGCGCATCGTATGGAGCGGTATCATCGGTCCCTACATCTGGTTTTGAAGTAATCTGTGAGTCACGGGGACTCAGCAATCTCACACCCTCGCGATCAAGACTATTTAACCTTATAGGTAAGGCAAGGTATGATGTGAAGCTGCAGCAAGCGACTAGCATATATGGTGGCTAACATACGCAAAAGAGAGCGAGAAGAGAAGGCAAAAGCACGGTCGAACAACTATGATCAAGAAGTGATCCTAGAACAACCTACGTCAAGCATTATTGCAACACCGTGTTCACTTCCTGGACTCCGCCGAGAATAGACCATCACGGTTACACACGCGGTTGATTCATTTTAATTAAGTTAAGTTTCAAGTTATCTACAACCGGACATTAACAAATTCCCATCTGCCCATAACCGCGGGCACGGCTTTCGAAAGTTCAAATCGCTGTAGGGGAGTCCCAACTTAGCTCATCACAAGCTCTCACGGTCAATGAAGGATATTCCTTCTCCCGAGACATTCCGATCAGACTCGGCATCCCGGTTACAAGACATCCTCGACAATGGTAAAACAAGTCCAGCAACACAGCCCGAATGTGTCGACAAATCCTGATAGGAGATGCACATATCTCGTTCTCAGGCCACACTCAGATAGGTCAAGCTACGAGTAAAACCAACCCTCGAGTTTCCTCGAGGTGGCCCCGCAGGCTGTCCAGTTCGGACCAACACTCAGAGGAGCACTGGCCCGGGGGGGGGGGGTTTAAATAAAGATGACCCTTGGGCTCAGGAAACCCAAGGGAAAAAGAGGCTAGGTGGAAAATGGTAAAACCAAGGTTGGGCATTGCTGGAGGAGTTTTATTCAAGGCAAACTGTCAAGGGGTTCCCATTATAACCCAACCGCGTAAGGAACGCAAAATCCGGGAACATAACACCGATATGACGGAAACTAGGGCGGCAAGAGTGGAACAAAACACTAGGAAAAAGGCCAAGCCTTCCACCCTTTACCAAGTATATAGGTGCATTAAGATAAACAAGATAATATAGTGATATCCAAACAATAAACAAATGTTCCAACAAGGAACGATCTCCAATCTTCACCTGCAACTAGCAACGCTATAAGAGGGGCTGAGCAAAGCGGTAACATAGCCAATCAACGGTTTGCTAGGACATGGTGGGTTAGGGGCTTGACATGGCAATTTGGGAGGCATGATAAGCAAGTGGTAGGTATCGTAGCATAGGCATAGCAAAAGAGCGAGCATCTAGCAAGCAAAGATAGAAGTGATTTCGAGGGTATGATCATCTTGCCTACAAAGTTCTCAGAGTTGACTTGATCCTCGTAAGCGAACTCAACGGGCTCCTCATTCACGAACTCGTCTCCTGGCTCTACCCAAACAAGAACAACAAGCAAACGGAACACAATCAACCACGTGCAATGCTCGAACAACATGATGCAAACATGGTATGATATGCGGGATGCGGTATGCGATGCATATGCAAGATTTGACAAGGAATGATTGAACCTGGCTTCAACTTGGAAATCCAAGAGTGCCACTGGAAAGGTGAGGTGATTTCGGTTGAAATCGATATAAAGATCACCGGAATCGGATGCACAGTTTGGAAATGGCAAGCAAAACAAATATGGCACCGGTCTACGATAATCAGCAAGTGTCCAACTAAATGCATCAAGATAAATATGCTAAAACACTCAAACATGACAACAAAATACATGGAAGGGATCCACTCATGATGCTTGACAAAAGATGAACACTGATCTATGGCTAATTCATCCATTAATAGGTTCAAACAAGCATGGCAAAAGTGCAAATGATAACAGGTTTCAGACTTAGTGAAATTAACACAAGTCTGGAATTTAACATCAGGAAGCACACTTTAGAGCATCAAAACTACAATCTACAGGATCTTAACATGGCAAAGAAAGGCATGGCATGAATCTACTCAAAGCACTTAACAAACGTACCTTAGTGACCTTGAGCCAAAAGGGATCAGAAAATACAATTGCAAGCATGTGAACATGGCAAAAACACAAACAGATTCAGACTTAGTGAAAAACTGGAGCATGCAAATCAGTTAACGAGTAGGCATGTTTACGACCTCAATGCACTCACTACAGAGCATGGCATGACAAACTAAGCATACACCCATCAAGAATACATAACATAGAAACTAGACATGGCAAGAGCAACATCGTAGCATGCACGGATCAATACAACATCCTCGGCAAAATCGCTAAACATGCCAACAATCTGCCAGGATTATTTTATAGCAAAAGTAGAGCTCGATTGACTGAAGCTAGGATGCCCTATAATTGCAGACAAAGACATGGATGGATAGAGCAGCACAATGTTAACAAATCAACCTTACTGATCATCCTAAAAAGAGGCACGGATCACTAGGAAACAACATCAACACATGGCATAACGACAAAATCAGGACAAGGACTTGGTGAAATTCCAAGTCCCTGAAATCAACATTACCGATTACGCTACTTTGCAAGCTTGTGGTAGTCACCACAAATATCACAAAAATACATGTCAAGCACCTCTATAAAGATGGCATGGCATATAACAAAACTCATGTAGAGCTCAGGATCATATCTTGCACACGTTAATCATGGCAAAAATGACAAATAGCTATTTGATGAAATAGATCTGACAAATTCATCACATAGCCCTCTTCCAAAAGCATTTTAGGCATCAAGATGAGCTCAAATGAAAATGACGCAATGAGATGAAATGATTTACTCGTCGAGCTGAACATTTTGATATGCTACACGCACAAATCGGAGCTACGGGTGCAGAGTTACGACATGCCAAAGTTTGCCAAAAAACATGTTGGAATTAGGGTTTGGGGTCAACCGAGAAGTGGATCTGGATCTCAGATCGAGCACTGTAGCGGCACGGCTTCCCAAGTTCGTCGGCGCCAGAAAACCTATTCGCTAGTGCGCCGCGGATGCTCGCCAGGAGGAAGGAGGCCGGACGGGGAAGTAGAAGATGGAGAGGTGGCGACGCGGTGGTGGCCGGCGCCGGAGTCGCGTCGAGGCGGCGGAGGTGGCCGCGGGCGGCGCCGGCGATGGCTGCGGTGGCCAGAGCGGCGAAGGTGCTCGGCGACGCGGCAGCACGGAGCAGACGGCGGCGGGGTTCGGCGCCAGCGACGAAGGAGGAAGCGGGCGCGTGACGCTGCGGCTTCGGGCCCTGTTCGGCGGCGGGAGGGCCGCGCGCGGGTCAGGCGGGCCGGCTCGGGCGAGGCGGCGATGTGGCGCCCGCACGGCCACATGTCGCGATCCGGTTGGCTGGGCGTGGCGGTGCGGGGCGTGTCCGGTGGAGCGGACACGTCCGGCGGCGGAGGAGATGAACTTTTTAGGGTTTGGGAAAAAGGAGATCCGCGAATTTCGGGGGAGACCTAGTTTTATAGGTAGGAGGAGCTAGGAGGCTCCAAATTGAGCACGGTTTTCGGCCACGCGATCGTGATCGAACACTCTACATGATAGAAGGGGTTTTGGTGGGTTTTGGGCCAAAATGAAAGGGTGTTGGGCTGCAACACAAACGAGGCCTTCTCGGTCCCTCGGTTAACCGTTGGAGTATCAAACGAAGTCCAAATGGTACGAAACTTGACAGACGGTCAACCGGTAGTAAACCAAGGCTGCTTGGCAAGTGTCGGTCCAATCCGGAAATTTTTAACTCCCACACACGAAAAGAGGTAGAAAGGACCGCCAGAGGACATAGGAGCGCCGGAATGCAAAACGGACAATGGGGAAAATGCTCAAATGCATAAGACGAACACGTATGCAAATACAATTCACGTGATGACATGATATGAGATGCATGACAAAGGCAAAAACACACGGAGACAAAAACCCGACACCGATGAAATAAAATAAATTAGGCCGGAAACGGCAAGAGTTGGGATACATATAAGGTAAATTACATCCGGGGTGTTACAGATGGCCACCTTCAGCTTGTGCCACTCCCCCGCCAACCGAAGACCCTCAGCCTCAAGGCACGCGTCGACACCCACAAGTTCTTCACCGAGTCGGTTCCTCGCGCCCATCGCCTCCTGGAAGAGCTCATGACGAACAACGCTCCGCCCATGCTCGAACTCAAGTGCACGGCCCATCTCGTCCTCCACCACGGGGGCTATGGGTGATGACTGGAGCGGTGCGTCCCCTCTCATCAGGGGGCTGGGGGCTGGCGCTGCTCCAGGCGCCAGCTGGGCCTCACGAGGGGCCCGAACAAAGCGGGGCCCACTGCTTGAAGAAGACCCCAGGATCGAAGCCAACTAGCCACCGTCCGCAACCAGGGGAGGAGCCCTTGGCACGCTTGCTGTGCTCCGAGCAAGGCCGCGAAGAAAATACGGCGAAGGCGCAAGCTCAAGGCACCTTGATGACGGGCCAACCCCCACGGTTGACCCCATGCCGTGGGCAACGCACGAGCCCGCGACGCTCGAGTTTGGCGTGGGAAATGGGGCGAGAGGTAGCTACTTCTCAGGAGATTTCGTGGTCTTGGCAGAAGGGGTCCTGAGGAGACAATCGTCAGGAAGGAAAGAAACACACAGAAGATCACCAAGATGAGGTACTTACTCGTCCACGACAATATACTTCCTCCTTTTTAATGGCCCAAAGGTACCGCTGCCGCAGCTCAGGGACTCCTTCCTCTTGCGGAGTTCTTCGAAGTCCACGCAAAGCCGGCCGAAGCGCTGGATATGGTGGCCGAGACGAGGCGTGGCTGGAGAAGTGCTTGGAGGGACAGCCTCAGAAGCGCAAAGCTGAGGAGAGCTAGCCGACTCTACCTTGTAGTGACTTGCCGAGGCCTTAGGAGCCCCGGCCACAGGAGACGCGGGCTGCGTCATGCCTTCAGCAGCTGCCCCAGGGCAAGAGCCACAAGTCCCCAAGGTCGACGCCTTGGGAGCCCTAGGTGGCATCAGCATCTCGGCACCTTCACTCTCGGCCCCCAGCGGTGCTCGCCCCCTGCACCAACACATGGGGCGAGCTCGACGCCAGTGTCAAGGAGAGGGACCATGACAATGGGGTTCTCACGGGGCCCCACGAGGCCAATTGGGCGTAGCCCCCACTCGTTGAAGGAGGGCCTCCGCTCCGCGAATGTCATCTTGTTCGAGCAGCGCTACAAGAGGCAACTCCTCCTCGGCAAGTCGTCTGGCAACGGGACGCCCTTCAGGACCTCAAGCACCGTTCGCCACGCCTCAGGGGAGAGCACAGACTCCTGAAGTCTCATGTGGTCCTGGCTGCTGAGCAAAGCCCACATCGGCTGGGAGTGGCGCTGAAGCGGAGCGATTCTGCGCCGGACGAATTCCCACACCACCATAGGTGCAGTCATACCAAGGTCTTTGAGCCACCTCAACCTAAGCCAGACAGGGGCAAGGCGCGGAACGGCAAGCCTCAGGCGGCACCAACCGGAGTTAGGAATGGTGGGCCTTGATGGAGAGGAGACCAGGGGGCTGAGCACTGCGGCATCAACAAACACCCATCGCGTCCGAAACTCGCTCGTGGATGGTTGAAGTTCGAAGTCGATCCCATCGCCGCCACGGCCTGAAAGCTCAGGCATCCGGAGCTCTGATGAGGATCAATCAGGTGCAACAAGAAGAAGTGGCGGAGAAGTGCCATGGAAGGAGCAATGCCTACAATGGCCTCGCAAACAAAGGCAAAGATGGCAAGAAGGGTCACGGATTGGGGATCAAGGTGCAGCATGTGGATCTGATAATGGGAAAGCGCTGCATTGAGGAAGGCGGAGAAAGGAGGAACCAAGCCGGCCCAAAGGGCGTCGATGAAGAAGGGGACCTTAGTGGCTGCCCGGTCAATGCAAGCACGAGATGCAGGCCAAGCCACCGTCTTTCCCCACTCATTGAAGCTGGAGGCGAGCATGGGACGCACCTTGCCCATGGCCTCATCATTGAGCACCAGCGATTAGCCAACTGCGGGCTCAGTGGCCAGGGGCGCACTAGCCGAAGGCAGAGGCTTCTTCCCCTTATCCGCTTGCGTCGGCGCCCTGGCGATGGGGCGAGAAGAGCTAAGGTCAGATTGGAAAGAGGAGCAGAGTCCGGCAGGGAGCAGAGGAATTGGAGGAGAATGGCGTAAGTGATGGAAGAATAACCGTGTAGACCGCGGTGGCCGTCTAGCTAGGCGGGTATCAAGGCATCCTGGGGAAACGGAGACGCCCACGACCAATCAACCGCCACGTGTCGACCAAGGTCGCATGCTATTGGGGCCCGCGGCGCTTCGCCCTTGACCTTTGGCTTCGCCTCGAAGCCAAGCCCGAGCGCGCCTTGGGCCCGGGGTCTACTGTCGGTGTTCTGGGAACGGGGGTCCCGATACTTGCCTGCATGCGGCCCACGGCGTGGCTTTGCTAGAAGGCTTGTGCAGCCCATCTTCATCAACAAGGCAATCAAGACCCTCGCGAGGGGCCAAGCCTCGCGTGGCGGACGACGCAAGACCTCCTTAGGAGAGACCTCGCCAGGCAGGCTCGCGAGGGGCGGAGAGTTCAAGGCCAGGCAAACCTTGTGAGGTTCTCGTGACGTGAGCCATGACAATCGAGACCAGGCGGGCGCTAGTGCACGCAGCGTCCTTGTTTCCTCTTTGGTGCTAAGGTGGGCAAGCGCAGGCATGGAGTACCGAGGCATCAAGCAACGGTTTCCATATACGTGCAACGAGACCAAGACCGGCAGGACGGCAAGACGGAGGTCACCATGGAGCCCTTTCTAATTGGCCTATGTTGGCTCTCTTCCCTCTCAAAATTTGGGGAGAGGACCAGGGCCTCTATAAATAGTACTAGCCACCACCGTAGAGAGGGATCTCTTCTTGGACCGGATCAACCCCACCAAGACCCTCACACATACAAGTTCGCCAAGCACAAGAACACCTCATTAGCCCAGAGGCAATCCACCACCACCACACTAGAGTAGGGTATTACACCACAACGGTGGCCCGAACCAGTATAAATCTTGTGTCCTCTTTGTTACGGGTTTGTCGAGTTTGTTCGTAAGATCTCAGCTGAGGTAGGACGTGGATCGGTAGGGGGGAAATCTTCGCATGCACCCCAGTGTTTGAACCTTAAGGGTTTTGCCGAAACCCGTGATTCGACAGAAGATAAACAAGGTATGCAATGTCCTTGTGTATATCTGGAAAGGATGGATGATTTGTACTGACCCTAGTGTCATGATATTTATTATTAGGGGTGGAGACCGAGGTGGAGGCCCTCAGGAAGGTGTTGGCTGAGGCCGAGGATAGAGTGGCGAAGGAACAAGCCACTCGTGAGAAACACAAGGCCAGGGTTGGCGAGGTCCAGCAGGAGCTCCAGGATGCTGTGCAGAAATGCGAGTCCTTGGAGCGCCACGTTGCGGATCAAGATTCCGAACTTGCCAAGGCCCGCCAAAGTGCAATAGATGCCCGGGCCGAAGCCCAAGGCGCGCTCCAGGAGATCCAAGAGGCCAGAAAAATCGCGGCTGGTAAGGCCTTTATTATGCAGAGAAAGTATGTGAAGAAAAGGTTCCTCTTACTGACCCGGATTTGGAGTTCTCCTGGGGCGTCTGTGGATCTGCTGCGCAGTGTTGCCGATGCTGCGTTGTTCTTCCGACCCGAAGAGGGGAGCTTGATGGAGAAGTTGTTCTAGTCGCAATACCTTGCGCTAGAACATCCGATGAACTTTAGCGATTAGCTAAAACAGCTCGTCAAACTGCATAGGGTGGCCGAACTAGCCATGAAGGATTTGATAATCCGGCTATGTCCTGCCGAAGTCATACCCAGTAGCTACTTCGGGCTTGTGAAGCGGCTGGTCAATTCTTGCCCTCGTCTAGACGTCATCAAGTGGTCGTTTTGCATCGATGGTGCAAGGATGGCCTTCGCCCGTGTCAAGATACAGTGGGCGAAGATGGACGCCGTCAAACTCTCGACCGAGGGACCGCCCGCTGGCAAGGAGCACCGCATGCTGGAGTGCTATTTTGATGATGTCCTCAAGGGATCCCGCATTGTAGAGGGCCAGTGCTCAAAAGACATTATCTTTGAATGAGTACCTTCATGTTATCCCGCCCTATATGATGAAAAAAAGACCGGTGTGTAATGTAATGCTTGTTGTTTATTATTTAAAATTTTACCTCCTGTGCGGCCATTTTATTAAGTCTAAGAGTTAGCCAGTCGTTGACTTCAGCCCCCACATAGGTAGTACAGGGTGTTCGGGATGAATCGAAAACACTCTTCATCCAAAAGTTTGGTCCTTGAAGGAGGTTTTTAGCGCAATGAACCAGGTAATCGGACAATGTGGCTTTATCACCCTCACTTAGCCATAGGAGTTTGACAATAGAATTTTAGGCGGAGCCCCTAGTATTCGTGATTCCGAACTAGGGTGTTGTAAACACCTGATAGGGTAAACAAGGATTTGTCGCATAGATGACCGGCTCACGCCGCATCATGACAATCAGTTTTTGACTATCTCTACTGAGTTGCTCATCCGGATAAACCAGGACACAATCGCAGTAGTTCTCCCTTTACTACCCTAGCGGATAGAGCGGAATGTAAGGTAGCAAGCACATGAGCCGGGCAACCCAACTATTGACCAAAGACATGATTCGGAGCCAATCCTTATAATGCTGAAATTTGGGTTGCCGAACTATTGTGTAAAATGTGTTCAGACTTTATTGCCATAATATGGGGCGCAATGAAGCCCTTGGCGTTTTAAGGCATACCAAAGTGTACGAGTGCAATTGATAAGATTATCATGAAAAAATGAAGTAGCAAGCTAGTGCCGCAAAAGTTCGGCCACAAACTGTTTCCATAATAGTTTGATTAATACGTCAAAGTGTATTTTGTACAAATAGTGCGATAAGAAACAGTGGCTATTTAACATGCCAAGACCAAGGAGGAGCTGCCTACAGGTCCTGAAAGCAGGTAGAATGATCATTGAGAAGAACATCTAAAGATTCCCCCTCATGTCTGTGCTAATTGCCACCTTGGTATATCCATCGTTTGAAAGGACCGATTATGAGGCCGTCGAGAGGGGCCTCCAAAAAAGAAATCTGAAAAGGATAAAAAGAAAAGTAAAAGTATGTGTGTCCAAGGAAGGTCGAGCCATATTGTGGACCACAGCCTAGTTATGCCTCCGCCTCTTCTGGTATTTTTAGTGTGTAGTTATGTACACGCGGTACGTATGCCGCCACTTGGTCAGGACTGAGACAGAGGTCGAATTGCTAATCGAGCTCCTGACGAGCTGGACTGTCCTGCTGCAGAGTAGTCCGGACTCGTTTGACAGTGTCCGGGAGTATGTCCGCCAAATTAAGGTTCTGCTTGTGAAGGACACTCTGTACCTCTGCTGCCAGGGCCGCGGTGTGCTCCTCGGTACGGAGGGAGCGCTCTGTGTTTCCATTGACTGGTATGACACCCCATGGTCCGGGATCTTGAGCTTGAGATAAGCATAGTGCGGCACCGCATTGAATCAGGCAAACGCGGTTCGTCCGAGCAGTGTGTGATAGCCACTGCGGAAGGGGATGATATCGAAGATTAACTCTTTGGTTTGGAAGTTGTCTGGAGATCCGAAAATGACCTCCAATGTGACTGAGCCCGAGCAGCGGGCCTCCACACCTAGTATAACTCCTTTAAAGGTAGTTTTGGTGGGCTTGATCCTTCATGGACCGATGCCCATTTTGCGCACTGTATCCTGATAGAGCAAGTTGAGGCTGGTGCCATCATCCATGAGGACTCGTGTGAGGTAGAATCCATCAATTATTGGGTCGAGGACCAGAGCGGCTGAACAACCATGACGGATACTAGTCGGGTGGTCCCTAAGATCAAAGGTGATCGGGCATGACGACCATGGGTTGAATTTTGGGGCGATTGGCTCTATCGCATAGACGTCCCTGAGCGCGAGCTTGCTCTCCCTCTTGGGGATATGGGTAGCGTATATCATGTTCACCGTTTTGATTTGAGGGGGACACTTCTTCTGTCCCCCTGTGTTCAGTGGACGGGGCTCCTCATCGTCATTCTCGCTTTGTGACCCCTTCTCCTTGTCTTCGGCATTTAACTTGCCGGCCTGTTTGAAGACCCAGCAACTCCGATGAGTATGATTGGCTTGTTTATCAGGGGTGCCATGGATCTGACATGGACGATCGAGTATGCGGTCCAGGCTACAAGGGCGCTGATTATTTCTTTTATATGGCTTCTTCCGCTAACCGGACTTGGAGCCACAGAATCCGGCCTTGACCGTCGTGTCATCGGTATTGTCACCGTTGCTTCGACGCTTGTGTCTATTGCGTCAGGGCTTGCCGTTGCTATTTCCGACTTCTGAAGTGCTAGGTTCGCTTGCATTGTTATTGCTACGGGCTAGCCAGCTATCTCCGCCCACGCAAAAGTGGGTCATAAGCGTCGTGAGGGCTGCCATGGACTTCAACTTTTCTTGGCCGAGGTGTCGGGCGAGCCATTCGTCCCGGATGCTATGTTTAAAGGCCGCTAGGGATTCGGCATCCGGACAGTCGACGATCTGGTTCTTTTTGGTTGAGAACCTAGTCCAAAATTTCCTGGCTGAAACTCTGGGCTGTTGAATTATGTGACTTAAGTCGTCGGCATCCGGAGGTCGAACATATGTACCTTGAAAGTTGTCAAGGAAGGCTTCTTCCAAGTCCGCCCAGCTACCAATGGAGTTTTCAGGCAGGATGTTCAGCAAGTGTCGGGCTGGCCCCTGGAGTTTTAGGGGTAGCTATTTGATGGTATGAAGATCATCGCCGCGGGCCATATGAATATGGTGAATGAAGTCTTCAATCCATACCGCGGGATCTGTGGTTCTATCATATGATTCGATATTCATGGGTTTGAACCCTTCTTGGAATTCATGTTCCATTACTTCATCAGTGAACCAGAGGGGATGTGCGGCGCCTCTATATCGGGCCAGATCATGATGTAGTTAGGATGGAGTCCGTCTGCGGCTTTCGGCTCGGAAGTGATTGTGCTTGCCATGTTCGGCTTGATAGCCGTCGTCGCGCATCGGGGCACGCCCCCGTGATCCCTAGATTGATCTAGCTGAACCTTCTTTATTCTTCAGGTCCTCCCATAGGTCATACGTGTATCCCTGAGTAGTTTTGTCTCTGCCTTTACGGCTCGGTAGGACGGGCCAGTGTTCGGCTTGAGTTGTCATTTTGTCTCGGCCACGTCGTGGTCGATCAGCTACATTACGCACTGATGGTACGGACTAAAGTGTCTCGTTATTGAATTGAGGTAAAGTTTACGCTTCGGGTAACTTTTGGTTGGGCGCTCGAGGTCGTATTCTTCTGCTGCCAGGACATCAGTCCATCTATCGTTGAGCAGATCTTGATCGACTTGAAGCTACTGCTGCTTCTTTTTCAGGCTCCTTGCAGTTGCTATTAGTTGTTGCTTAAAGCGCTCCTGCTCGAAAGGTTCCTCAGGCACAATAAATTCTTCGTCGCCGAGGGTCACCTCATCCTCGGAGGGTGAGAGATAATTACTGTTCTCCGAGTCTTCGTTTGCAGCCTGTTTATCAGGGCTAACTCGCCCATCCTCCTAATTGTCTTGTTCAGAGTTTTGCTCGACGGGGTTTTCTTGGTCTTCGGCATCGTCCGGAGTGTTGTTTTCTCTCGTGACGGTATTGTTGTCTTTGCTGTGGTGTGATTTAGAGCGGCGTCGTTGACGCTTTTGTTGTATCTCGGGAGGTTTATCTTCTACTGGATTTTTCTCTTTATCGCTGTCACCCTCCTTGGGTATGTCCACCATATACACGTCATACGAAGAGGTGGCCGTCCAATGTCCGGTAAACGACGTGTTTTTGGCTTGCTCCTCTCCGGCATCGTCGTCCGTACCGTCGATGTCTTCGGAGTCGTAATTGAGCATGTCAGTTAAGTCCTCTACTGTGGCCATGAAGCGTGTGGTTAGTGGGACGTAAAATTCCCCGCTCTCAGCCCCTATTCCGGGTTGGGCGTAGTTCGTACGTTGCTCCCCTGAAATCACGAGGGATCACATCAAGTCCAGAGTCTCGCTTAAAGGCGAGGTTTGTTGAGGGGGGAGAGAATTCGTGGAGAATGGCACGGAGAGAATTCCTTGGCCGAGCTCACACGATGGTGACTCCGAGAGTTCGGAGCCGTCGTCCGGGGAAGGGTCCGGCTTCGTGATGGATGCTGGTGACGCTGCTTCCTCTGACTCTCCCGTACTGGGCTTAGTGGCCACAGATAGTCCGACGGGTGTAGAAATCCCGTCTTCGGTACTGGCGAGGCGCTCCAGCTCTCAGGCCAGAGTGGAGGTTGGGTTCGTGAATCCTTGGGAGAACAAGTGTCAGGACCACGACTCAGTGCCACACCGATCTAGCATATAACACATCATATCACTTTGCGGCCTCACGCACGGTATTCCCACGGGTGCCACCTTACCTGGCCCGGGACCGTTTGCGCCTTTTGGCTCACGTATATGATAGTGCCGCTAGCATCCATATGACAGAGAACCCGGGCTGACATGGCTAGTCGTGAACCCAAAGTGGCACAAACTTACAGGGACAGGCATCCATGACCCAGCATCGAACGTGTTGGTCATCAGCGAGTGAATCCAGGCTGTAGCACTGGGCTAGCAGGACTCCGGTGAACCGGGCTATAGCGGGCTAACAGGACTCCGGTATTCATCGCGTGACATTTCCCCGAAGGGACAGACACAGGAACGAAGAAGGACACATGCCGGCCAGCCTAAGTGTTCCGGAGCAGTAGCAAGCTACCATGGCTCAGTGGAAACACTAGGAGACATTTCCCGGTAAGAGAGGCTACTAAGGATAAACAACTAGATAGTCAGATCCCACACATACCAAGCATTTCAATAACATACACACAATATGCTCGATATGTGCAAATACAACATGGCATCACAACATGACTCTATAACTCAAGTATTTCATTCAATAGGCTCCGATGAGCGAGATATTACAAACATGGGTCCTATGACCCAACATTCAGAGCATACAAGTCAAAACACAAGCGGAAGCTATCATGTCTGAGTACAAACATCTATAAATGAAAAAGGCTGAGAAGCCTGACTATCTACCAAATCCTGCCGAGGCACAAGATCGTAGCTGAGGTAACAAGCTAAACGTCGAAGTCCACGTGGAACTACTAGTGAGACTAAAGTCTATCTGCAAAAACATAAAATAGGCAAACGTGAGTACAAATGTACCCAGCAAGACTTACATCAGAACTAACTACATATGCATCATTATCAACAAAGGGGATGGTGGGGGTTTAACTGCAGCAAGCCAGCTTTGACTCGGTGGCTATCCTAAACTACGACTGCAAGCAACTCTTTTGAGGTGGCGCACACGAGTCCACATATTCACCAACCAATACACCGCTATGGAACCGCTCCCGTCTCCCTACGAGAACGCCATCCATAGCACTCACGCTTATCTTGCGTATTTTAGAGTATTCACTTTCACTTGTCTATGAACTGATATAAGCAACCTAGAAGTCCTTTACCGCGGACACGGCTATTCGAATAGATGATGTTAACCCTGCAGGGGTGTACTTCCTCATACATGTTTCCACCACTTAGCGTCTGCACACGACATGTGCTCGGCAGACTTCAAGCGAAAGCCGACGTGGGTGTAGACCACGACCTACCTAAACACTCAAGTCTCTAGTCCAGTTTTATTGCCTATTCGGGTTCCATCCATGAGGAGATCCGGCCAGAGTTTCGCTCACAGCCCCAAACGATGTGTGCAGGGTTCCCGAGATACCTAACGGGTATCCGGTACACCGTGCCACGTACCTACCGCATCACAGCCCACCCCTGCGGTCAGCGCTGTCCACGGCCTCCAGTAAGCTACAAACACCAGAACCTACTTGCAACTCCTGGACAGAGGACTAGGGTGAATAAGAAGTCGAGCGGGGTCATATTTCAGGGCCCAATGCATGGTAGTAGCTGAATCATGGATCACAAACACAGAACTCAGTTCCTAAGGACGGCTTCAATGAGACAACCCACCATGTACTCCTACATGACCTCTCACCGTTACCTTTTACCAAATCGTGTTCACACACTTAGCTCACACACAGTAGGACATGTTCACACACCTCTGATTCATCCCCGACGAATCAGACCTGACTCAACTCTAAGCAGTAGCAGGCATGACAAACAAACATGAATGAGTAGGCACAACAGGGCTCAAACAACTCCTACTCATACTAGTGGGTTTCATCTATTTACTGTGGCAAGGACAGGTCATGCAGAGGATAAAGGGGTTCAGCTACCGCAGCAAGTAACAAATGACTCGTTGTTGTTCTAATGCAGTAAAAGAGAGCAGGGCGAGAGAGTAGGATTGTATCGGAATGAATAAGTGGGTTTTGCTTGCTTGGCACTTCTGAAGATAACACTCAGTCTTCATCAGTGTCAACGATCACATCATCGGTACAGCGTCTACCGAGGGGGAACAACACCGGCAAACACAGAAGAAACACAATCAATGCAATGCATAGTATGATGCATGCTATGACATGGCAATATGAATGTGTTTTGGGCTAATGCATCTAGCAACAAGTTAAATGGGGTTGGTTTGAATACAAGATTCAAATTCAAACTCCATATGTGAGAGTTTAAATGCCACTTATTTGTTTTGTCCAAAACAGAGGACAAACATTGTTCAAACATGCATGAAAATGGTACAGATGGATTCCTTGAATTTTTCTGATAATTTTACATATATAATTTGTTTGATTTGGAGTCACGGTTGAATTACTATGATTTTTAGAAGTTTTAGCTATTTTCTGAAATAAATAAATCGTTTGGATTTATTTAAAATCCAGAAAAGGGTTTACTGCGTCAGCATGACGTTGGCATGACGTCAGCAGGTCAACAGGGGCTGGTCTGGGTCAAACCTGACCAGCGGGGTCCACACGTTAGTGACACAAGTGGCTAACAGAGTTAATTAATTCTAACTAATCAAATTAATAGCCACGGGGCCCACTGTCAGTGTCAGCAGGGGTAATTAGTCCTAAACTAATCTTGTCAGGTGCAGGGCCCATGCGTGTTAATCCCAGGGGGGTCAAACCCCTGGTCAGCGGGGTCAAACCCGCCGGCGACTCGACGCCGGCGAGGCCAGACATGGCGGCGAGGCTCGGATTTGGTCCTCCGTCGACCAAATCGACGGCGGAGATGCGCTACGCGTAGCTGGGGAGCTCGCGCATCGAGTGGTGGTGGCGGTTGGGCTCGGGATGGTCGGAAAAGACGCCGGCGACGACGTTGGCGGCTGCCGGACCTCGGGCGAGCTCGGGGTCGTCGCTAGGAGGCACGGCAGGAGGAGCTGGTGGTGGCTACGGGCTACTGAGGTTGCGGTGAGCACGACGGTGGGCTCGGGAGCGAGCTGCGGTGGCTGTGGCCACGGCCACGCCATGGCCGGCGGCGAGAAGCTCTCGGCCGCGGTGGTTAGCACGGCTACAGCGGCCTTACAGGGCAAAGGAGAGGGGAAATCGGTTCAGGGGCTCGCGGGGATCATGCAGGGAGGGTCAGCGAGCTCGGGGAAGCACGAACGACGGCGAATCGATGATGAGGTTGACGGCGGCCGAAGGTTGAAGATGAGCTTGAGGGCGACACTGCAGGGCTTCCGGAGGGCCGTGGATCGGTGGGGAGGAAGAGGGGGTCGAGGCGGAGCTCCTGAGCCCAGCGGCAGGGCGAGGGGTGGCCGGTGGCCGCGGCGAACGGCGTCGGTGGCGATGGCTGCGTTTGGGCGAGTGAGAGAGAGGAAGTAGAGGAGAGGAGGGCCACGGGGAGAGTGATAGAGAGGTCGAGGGGGTTCGGCATCTCCGTGGCGTCGTCTAGGCGCATCGGAGAGGGGCGAGGCAGGCAGGGAGGGAGGAGGTGGCCGGCGCGGGGCGGGCACGCGCCTCCGTCCTTCTGGCGAGGGAGGAAGACGACAGGGAGGAGGCGGTGATGGGCTGGGCCGTTGGAGCTGGGCCGGTTGGTGGGCGCCAGGTAAGTCCAGGTGGGTTCTCTCTCTCTTTCTTTCTCTTTTCTATTTTCTGCAATTGGTTTTGATTTGATTTAAAATATCAAATCATTTTTCTAAAACTTTCTGTAAATTGTATGTGAGCTCAGGAACTAGTCCAAGGTCACAGGCAACTTACAAAAATATTTGAACTTTATTTCTTATATAATAGAAATAAATTCAACTCAAATATGTCATTGGTTTAAGTCAAAGGCCCAAAAATAAATAATTCTGTGATTCCAAAAATATTGGTTTGAATTTTACCTCTTACCAATATTTTCACAGAGTAACATGAACATTTCTTTGGACTCATTTGATGAGATTTAAAAGTTGGTTATTTTTAGAGGTCTTCTGAGGCTTTTGAAAATTCCTCAATTCAAATTTCATTTGAATTAAAACATGATGCTCACATGAGGGTCTAGCCTAGTGCATAACAGGACCAGGGATGTGACAACTCACCCCCACTAAACAAAAATCTCGTCCTAAGATTCGAACGTAGGGTAAGCTGAAGGGGGAACGCAACTAGCACAATCTTCACGATCCAGGTTGCACTTCAAATGAACATTGATTCGTTCACCATCATTGTCTCGAAGTCTTGCTCTGAGAACTCCAACTATCATGACAACGAGAGGAAGGAAAGACCCCAAAAGAATCGTTCTTCTCGAAGGTCGAACAACTCAGGATTAACTCTCGGAATGAGACATAGCAACATCTCTCGAGCTGAGAGACGAAGCACACCTCTAGAGGGATGGAGTGGAACAAATGACGAGGGTTCACTAGGTAGACAACAATTCCACACTTAAAAAGGTGGTAAACGATTGTCAATGTAGCGAGGAGCTGAGTTGCCATGATACCACAACGAGTCACCTTAGGGATGGTGACTCGTAGATATATCCCCTTAAGTGGCAAAAAGAATTACCTTTGATTCAGAGATCATTGAAACTCTTTAAACTAGCCTAAGGCAATTCTCGAGAGATCGTTTGGAGGGGGTCGGTAGAATGGCATACTCGGACTTGGATGATGTGGATTACCTTGTTGAAGACAACGTAATGGATGAATTTGCTTACCACCGGAAATGGAAGAGACCCGTGGTAGAATGGCACATTGGCGGTGCAAGCTGGGAACAAAATGCAAATGCTGGGAATGATTCTGGTAACTGGGGAAGAACCCAACAATAGAGAGTGAATTCACTGTTTGAAAAGGTCATAGCATAACCGAGGAAACTGAGAGCATCCCAGTTAATGTCGATGATAACACCTAGCGCTTGTGCGCGCTCTCAAGAACTTGAGCATTTCCATATTCATCAGGGTTTTACCAACATCCGTGTCAAGGATCCTGGCAACACAACGTACTACCACGATGAATACTGACGGACGATGCGGATGCAAAAGAAGATAACACCTTCTCAGATTTCATCTTAGCGAGGCCAAGGGGCAAATCTGGACGATCAACCGAGAGACATTTAGCACTCCGCTTCTAATGTTCTCCTTGACGTACTAGCGTATCCCATTCCTTGAAATGGTCTGGTATCTAGAACATCAAGTAAAGGTCGGACTTCGGAAACACAAAAATCCATAAGGAACAACTACTAGAATAAGTTCTACGAGATCCTTATGGGGAGGTGGCCAACTTCCTCAATCAAGATATTATAATAACAGGTCTTCCGGCTGGGTGTGTTGGCCACGACATCCACTTTACTGGTTTCCGAGGGACCGATATTATAGTTCTTGGGAAATGTTCCAAACCATCATATCTGCCTGAGATTCAGATCTGGTTGGTGTCAGGATATTCCAGACTCATCGAGTCTAGGAAGAAAAACGAAAGTTTGCAACACAAATCGACGAGATGACGTTGCAAGATTCTCGAGAAATGAATTACGATAGCAAGCTCCAAAACATGAGCTGGTTCTGCTACAACATGTGAACATGTTGTCCAAGACAAGCATGACCACAAAGTAGTCTTATAATAAAACACTACCGAGTTCAGGAGGGGGAACCATCAGCGAGGATATCGAAGTTTTGTACAAATCCGTCTGGTACCTTCGGGACTAGCAATTAGAACTTATTAACCTTGAACAAATCAATCAGTGGCTTGGTGTTCTAGGGACACATATAGAATGGAGGTTGCAAGTCTCCGAACCACAGAATACTTCGCACGTATGCATGACGGATTTGGGATGATTCCAAAGGAAAACAACATTGACTTTCTCGAATCCACGGCGGCAACTTGCATCAAATGCACCTGAACTGGAGGAAGTCACTTCTTACATCCGAACATATGCTTCATGAACTAGCATGAAGAAATGCTTTCAAAAGTTTCCAACACTAGCTTAATGTTCAACAAAATCATGGAGGAGATAAGGATGTTGTCAATGGGATCAACAACAATTCATCCGGGTTTCCTTTTAAAAGGAATTCCATAGTTAAGTGAACACGGTGATAGCATTGGTCAGACCAAAGAATATAATGGTGTATGCTCGAGGAAAAACCACGAGTAAGACAACATTACGAACATCGTTGGTTCTGACTTGATTTGAGGATAGCCCACACCCAAATCAAAGGTTGTACAAGATGATAGGTCCATTAACTAATCACGAGGGTCAGTCGATGAAATATCAACTTTCTTCAACACACACATACAAAGGATATCCCTTTGAAATGAACTAGGTCAGGTAAGCTTTTATCTTCCAACTCTCCAAGTTGTTGTTTGGCTTAACAAACTAGCTCAGGGGTATCCAACACAGATTCTTGGAGAAAAAGTGGTTTATTGGAAAACCAACTTGATCACGAGCTCAACATAACAGTCAGGGGACAACCTGGTGATACTTCCGAGAAGGAATTCGGAGAATCACGAACCACCGGTATGTTACTAAGCTCGAGAACAATCTTGCTTTCCATGACAGGACGATATGATCACAAGAACGAGGGATCGGCACAATCCTAACTCATTGATCGAGGGGTGCACCGGAAATAAGGACTAGGTAGCACAATCAACCTTAGGGTGACGATTCAATAATCAACACACTAAGAATGAGGTTATCGTCCATTTAACTACCAAGCAACGGAGTTGCTAGCAGTATTGATTTCACACACCACGATTCACTTGTCGGCATTCCGGTTACAAAAACACGGAAACCGAGGAATGAACAATGATGGCAAGAAGTATCACTGTACCAAGAGTTCATAGGATGGTGTGCAATTCCCATGACATTCTTGATATAAAGATGGTAATACTCCAAGGTGGAACAGAGCAAAAGCAAGATTAGCAATTTGATCGGCGGAGTACGACTGCTTTGACCCAATCCTGGAAATGGACAAGGTACTGGAGTTTGTTTCTCCTAGTCATTCCGGAATAGAATGGCTTGACGGACCACAAGAGTAATAGGAATGCACGCATAATCTTGACTATCAAATGATAGACCAGGGTTAGAAGACAACTAAGAGGGACAACTCAAGAACATATAATTTTCTGAGTTGTGGATGCATAGATTAGTATGTCGAACCAAGTTCAATATGTTTCTTCCGGATAACCCATGCAGAGAGGTAGGACTGGCAGTGTCATGATTTATGAATGGAGAACTCCTCAAGAGTACTCTGATTGTGATCTTTTGGTTCAAATAACTTCTGCCTGAATGGTTCATGGTATTTGGAAGAAGCAAATACCACGGACCTCGAGGACTATCGCAAGGTTACCATTAACCTAAAGGAACTAGCAAACACTATCAACATGAAGTAAGTAGAGTGAATCTCGGGTTCAAGAACCCAGGAATAGAATACCTACTACTAAGTAGCATCACGGGATGCTTTCGAGAATAAAGGCCAGAAGCATCACAGTGGGACGCAAATCATGGCTAGATTACTAGATGATCCCCTAGGACACCTAGGGTCATAATAATAATTCCAACATATATGTCGAGGCAATAAATTACCTCAACGCACCGGTTAGTGTGCTTATTCTGACCATAAAGGACATCGGAAACGGAAAGAAAGGATTTGCAAATGCATCAGACTATTTAGAAACCTGGGATGACTCGGATGGCATAACGGCTATAAATGCTCAGAAAAGATTTGAGACATTCACAAAAATGGTGGCATAACCACTCAGAAGCACAATTCCAAGGTTTCGAGATCAACAGTTAACATACAGAAGTCGTAGGAACTGAACTCAAGCTTAAATCCAACAATCTTATAAGTCTACGGATTAGTAACACGTGATCCTGATAGAAAGAAGAGAAAGCCTAGTTTCTTAACCCCGTAGGAAAGATAAGATGACTCATATCAAAAGGGCATAAGGTATAAGGAGTAAAAAGAGCCTTACGTTCCATCCCACAATCAATTCCCTTATATAACTAAAGAATTTCTAGACTCAACTTCGACCAGTTTGGCTTGGTAATCCTACAGGCAGTCAAGCTCTGATACCAAAGCTGTCAGGACCCCGACTCAGTGCCACACCGATCTAGCATATAACACATCATATCACTTTGCGGCCTCATGCACGGTATTCCCACGGGTGCCACCTTACCTGGCCCGGGACCGTTTGCGCCTTTTGGCTCACGTATATGATAGTGCCTCTAGCATCCATATGACAGAGAACCCGGGCTGACATGGCTAGTCGTGAACCCAAGGTGGCACAAACTTACAGGGACAGGCATCCATGACCCAGCATCGAACGTGTCGGTCATCAGCGAGTGAATCCAGGCTGTAGCACTGGGCTAGCAGGACTCCGGTGAACCGGGCTGTAGCGGGCTAACAGGACTCCGGTATTCATCGCGTGACATTTCCCCGAAGGGACAGACACAGGAACGAAGAAGGACACATGCCGGCCAGCCTAAGTGTTCCGGAGCAGTAGCAAGCTACCATGGCTCAGTGGAAACACTAGGAGACATTTCCCGGTAAGAGAGGCTACTAAGGATAAACAACTAGATAGTCAGATCCCACACATACCAAGCATTTCAATAACATACACACAATATGCTCGATATGTGCAAATACAACATGGCATCACAACATGACTCTATAACTCAAGTATTTTATTCAATAGGCTCCGAGGAGCGAGATATTACAAATGTGGGTCCTACGACCCAACATTCAGAGCATACAAGTCAAAACACAAGCGGAAGCTATCATGTCTGAGTACAGACATCTATAAATGAAAAAGGCTGAGAAGCCTAACTATCTACCAAATCCTGCCGAGGCACAAGATCGTAGCTGAGGTAACAAGCTAAACGTTGAAGTCCACGTGGAACTACTAGTGAGACTAAAGTCTCTCTGCAAAAACATAAAATAGGCAAACGTGAGTACAAATGTACCCAGCAAGACTTACATCAGAACTAACTACATATGCATCATTATCAACAAAGGGGATGGTGGGGGTTTAACTGCAGCAAGCCAGCTTTGACTCGGTGGCTATCCTAAACTACGACTGCAAGCAACTCTTTTGAGGTGGCGCACACGAGTCCACATATTCACCAACCAATACACCGCTATGGAACCGCTCCCGTCTCCCTACGAGAACGCCATCCATAGCGCTCACACTTATCTTGCGTATTTTAGAGTATCCACTTTTCACTTGTCTATGAACTGATATAAGCAACCTAGAAGTCCTTTACCGCGGACACGGCTATTCGAATAGATGATGTTAACCCTGCAGGGGTGTACTTCCTCATACATGTTTCCACCACTTAGCGTCTGCACACGACATGTGCTCGGCAGACTTCAAGCGAAAGCCGACGTGGGTGTAGACCATGACCTACCTAAACACTCAAGTCTCTAGTCCAGGTTTATCACCTATTCGGATTCCATCCATGAGGAGATCCGGCCGGAGTTTCGCTCACATCCCCAAACGATGTGTGCAGGGTTCCCGAGATACCTAACGAGTATCCGGTACACCGTGCCACGTACCTACCGCATCACAGCCCACCCCTGCGGTCAGCGCTGTCCACGGCCTCCAGTAAGCTACAAACACCAGAAACTACTTGCAACTCCTAGACAGAGGACTAGGGTGAATAAGAAGTCGAGCGGTGTCATATTTCAGGGCCCAATGCATGGTAGTAGCTGAATCATGGATCACAAACACAGAACTCAGTTCCTAAGGACGGCTTCAATGAGACAACCCACCATGTACTCCTACATGGCCTCTCACCGTTACCTTTTACCAAATCGTGTTCACACACTTAGCTCACACACAGTAGGACATGTTCACACACCTCTGATTCATCCCCGATGAATCAGACCTGACTCAACTCTAAGCAGTAGCAGGCATGACAAACAAACATGAATGAGTAGGCACAACAGGGCTCAAACAACTCCTACTCATACTAGTGGGTTTCATCTATTTACTGTGGCAAGGACAGGTCATGCAGAGGATAAAGGGGTTCAGCTACCGCAGCAAGTAACAAATGACTCGTTGTTGTTCTAATGCAGTAAAAGAGAGCAGGGCGAGAGAGTAGGATTGTATCGGAATGAACAAGTGGGTTTTGCTTGCCTGGCACTTCTGAAGATAACACTCAGTCTTCATCAGTGTCAACGATCACATCATCGGTACAGCGTCTACCGAGGGGGAACAACACCGGCAAACACAGAAGAAACACAATCAATGCAATGCACAGTATGATGCATGCTATGACATGGCAATATGAATGTGTTTTGGGCTAATGCATCTAGCAAGAAGTTAAATGGGGTTGGTTTGAATACAAGATTCAAATTCAAACTCCATATGTGAGAGTTTAAATGCCATTTATTTGTTTTGTCCAAAACAGAGGACAAACATTGTTCAAACATGCATGAAAATGGTACAGATGGATTCCTTGCATTTTTCTGATAATTTTACATATATAATTTGTTTGATTTGGAGTCACGGTTGAATTACTATGATTTTTAGAAGTTTTAGCTATTTTCTAAAATAAATAAATCGTTTAGATTTATTTAAAATCCAGAAAAGGGTTTACTGCGTCAGCATGAGGTTGGCATGATGTCAGCAGGTCAACAGGGGCTGGTCCGGGTCAAACCTGACCAGCGGGGTCCACACGTCAGTGACACAAGTGGCTAACAGAGTTAATTAATTCTAACTAATCAAATTAATAGCCACGGGGCCCACTATCAGTGTCAGCAGGGGTAATTAGTCCTAAACTAATCTTGTCAGGTGCAGGGCCCACGCGTGTTAATCCCAGGGGGGTCAAACCCTTGGTCAGCGGGGTCAAACCCGCTGGCGACTCGACGCTGGCGAGGCCAGACACGGCGGCGAGGCTCGGATTTGGTCCTCCGTCGACCAAATCGACGGCGGAGATGCGCTACGCGTAGCTGGGGAGCTCGCGCATCGAGTGGTGGTGGCGGTTGGGCTCGGGATGGTCGGAAAAGACGCCGCCGACGACGTTGGCGGCTGCCGGAGCTTGGGTGAGCTCGGGGTCGTCGCTAGGAGGCACGGCAGGAGGAGCTGGTGGTGGCTACGGGCTACTGAGGTTGCGGTGAGCACGACGGTGGGCTCGGGAGCGAGCTGCGGTTGCTGTGGCCACGGCCACGCCATGGGCGGCGGTGAGAAGCTCTCGGCCGCGGTGGTTAGCACGGCTACAGCGGCCTTACAGGGCAAAGGAGAGGGGAAATCGGTTCAGGGGCTAACGGGGATCATGCAGGGAGGGTCAGCGAGCTCGGGGAAGCACGAATGGCGGCGAATCGATGATGAGGTTGACGGCGGCCGAAGGTTGAAGATGAGCTTGAGGGCGACGCTGCAGGGCTTCCGGAGGGCCGTGGATCGGTGGGGAGGAAGAGGGGGTCGAGGCGGAGCTCCTGAGCCCAGCGGCAGGGCGAGGGGTGGCCGGTGGCCGCGGCGAACGGCGTCGGTGGCGATGGCTGCGTTCGGGCGAGTGAGAGAGAGGAAGCAGAGGAGAGGAGGGCCACGGGGAGAGTGATAGAGAGGTCGAGGGGGTTCGGCATCTCCGTGGCGTCGTCTAGGTGCATCGGAGAGGGGCCAGGCAGGCAGGGAGGGAGGAGGTGGCCGGCGCGGGGCGGGCACGCGCCTCCGTCCTTCTGGCGAGGGAGGAAGACGACAGGGAGGAGGCGGTGATGGGCTGGGCCGTTGGAGCTGGGCCGGTTGGTGGGCGCCAGGTAAGTCCAGGTGGGTTCTCTCTCTCTTTCTTTCTCTTTTCTATTTTTCTGCAATTGGTTTTGATTTGATTTAAAATATCAAATCATTTTTCTAAAACTTTCTGTAAATTGTATGTGAGCTCAGGAACTAGTCCAAGGTCACAGGCAACTTACAAAAATATTTGAACTTTATTTCTTATATAATAGAAATAAATTCAACTCAAATATGTCATTGGTTTAAGTCAAAGGCCCAAAAATAAATAATTCTGTGATTCCAAAAATATTGGTTTGAATTTTACCTCTTACCAATATTTCACAGAGTAACAGGAACATTTCTTTGGACTCATTTGATGAGATTTAAAAGTTGGTTATTTTTAGAGGTCTTCTGAGGCTTTTGAAAATTCCTCAATTCAAATTTCATTTGAATTAAAACATGATGCTCACATGAGGGTCTAGCCTAGTGCATAACAGGACCAGGGATGTGACAACAAGTCTCCTCGGATATCAGCGACATAGTCCAAGTTTCCAAAACTAATCTAGTGACCTGGGGCATAGCTGTCGATCTGCTCCGGATGGCCAAGCGAGTTGGCCCGCAGTGCAAAGCCGCCGAATACGAAGATCTGGCTGGGGAGAAAAACCTCCCCTAGGGCAGCATCGTTGCAGATGATGGATGAAGCCATCAAACCTTCTGACAGCGACAAAGTGGAACACTCAATGAAAGGACCAATGTCGGTGCCAAAACCGGCGGATCTCGGGTAGGGGGTCCCGAACTGTGCGTCTAAGGTTGATGGTAACAGGAGACAAGGGACACGAAGTTTTACCCAGGTTCGGGCCCTCTTGATGGAGGTAATACCCTATGTCCTGCTTCATTAATATTGATGAGTATGGGGGTTACAAGAGTTGATCTGCCATGAGATCGTAATGGCTAAAACCCTATAAGTCTAGCCAATACGATTATGATTGCCTCTACGGACTAAAACCTCCGGTTTATATAGACACCGAAGGAGACTAGGGTTGTACAAAGTTGGTTACAGAGAAAGGAATCTTCATATCCGAATGCCAAGCTTGCCATCTACGCCAAGGAGAGTCCCATCTGGACAAGGGTGAGAGAATCTTTAGTCTTGTACCTTCATGGCCCAACAGTCCGACCCATGTCCAACAGGGCGGACGCCTGAGGACCCCTTAGTCCACCACTCCCTCAATAGGACGCCTGGGGCACCCCAAAGCAGTTCTGTCCTTTTCCAAGTTTGAACAACTTTGCACTACCAAACATGTCCAAATGATCTCAAAATTTGTACACATGCTCGGATGGTCTAATAATTCACCTAGGCAAAGTGGCAAATGTTGGAGAATAGTATAACTTGATCAAAGTGCCTCAAAACCATTTCTGTCCAAAACCAAATTTGAGTAACTCTACATTGCCAAGTTTCTCCTTTTGATCTCAAATTTTATGGACATGCTCAAACTCCCAAATGATGACACTACACCAAGTGGTGCATCAAGGAGAACAAGATAGCATGATAAAATCTAGCCAAAACTATTTCTGCCCATTTCTAGGATTTACAAAAGTTGCATTGGCAACTTTCTCCATTTGACCTCAAAATTGGTGGTCACTACTATTATGTGATGCCACTCACTACTGGTAAATATGATGCCAAGGAGAATGCATTTGCTTGCCCAAAACCACCATCAAACACCTTTTGGCAGAATTTGCAAATGCATGTTTCGACCCCTTCCACTAATCTCCATGAGCTGAAACTTTTCACACAGCCTCATCTGGTCCTCCTCTACCTCCTGCATGCTTTGCTGCCCAAGGAGCAATGATTAAGTGGGGCAGAGACGCATTTTTGTTCCCTGGACAGCAGCCCCCCCCCCTCTCTCAACCCCACCGCTCCTCAAGTGGCTCCCCAGGGCATCCAATGCCCTTGCCACATTGTTTACTCCCACCTGCAGCCACTAGACACAAGTGGAAACGCGGGAGCGCGCAGAAAAGCCACTGATGCCGGCCATTTGCACGCTCTAGAGCGCCTGGTAGAGCACTCGACCATTGATGCCGCGCTCCTCGACCACCTCGTGCCTCCCCCTCTCGCCAGTCGAGGCCCTCGACGTCCGCAAGATGACAGCTGTGCATGCCCTCTCCTCTCCCCACTCTCTTTCACCCCCTACTGCACATGCCCGACGCCGCCCGGCTCGGCCAATGGGCACACGAGCTCGGGACCCTCCTGGAGCATGCCCCGCTCCCCCTTTCCTTCTCCCCCGACTTGGTCCACGCCCAGGACATGGCCTCGGGTGCCAATTCAGCCCCTGGCATCACCTAGTCCGCGGCCGTGGTTGCCGTCCATGGTGAGCCACGGGTCGGCTACTTAAGGCCATCCCAGGCCCTCCTTTCTGCTCCATTTTCTCCCTCTCTCTCCCGTGCACCACCTAGACCAATCCGGACCTCCTACCGTGCCATCCAACCTCGTCCATGGTCGGAGCCGAGCCGCCGACAACCTCCTAAATTCTCGTCGTTCAGGCCCCCTCCTCCCTACCTATGGGTTGCTTTGCATCTCCACTGCCCCCGCGGAGCTCCCCCGCACTCCGGTTACTCCTCTCAACGGTCGGAGCACCGTGTCTGCCACCGCCCTCGGCCACTTCCGCCACGGACGACGCTCTCCTTAACCAGGTCCTCGCCGGCATGCGTGTGACCCGTGGCTGGAAGCGCCTCTCTACGCTGGTCACGCTGGTGGGAAAAACATCACCGGGGGCGCTCTATAGCCCCGGCAATGGCCGGCAAGAGCCGCTCCTCCCCGCGGCCGGAGAGCGCACGGGAGGATGAAGACGGCCTGTCGCTGGGCCCCGCGTGTTAGCGACCCAGCGGGACGGCCCATCCATTTAACTGGAGACGGCTTCAGCCGGATTCGCTTCCCTCGCCCGAAGGCACACCGCCATGAATATGCCTTCGACGTCGCCCTATCGTCCGCGTGGCCGAGCCGCTGGGCCAGCCCAGTGCGCTACGGTGCTAAACTGCATCCTGCACACTTTAGGTATAACCCAAATTTTTCCTTTTCATTTTCCAGTGAGCTTCTAAAATCCATAGTTAATTCATTTCATGCCCAAATTTGATCATTCAAATTTCCAGTGACTCCATAAATCATGATCTACATTTTGGTACAAGATGCACATTTTTCCAGAACAACTTTCTTCACACAAATTAAATAAAATCCCATTTTCCATTTCTATGATGAACTTTAGAAAAAAACAGAGAACGTATATTTGATTCAAATGTCATGATTCAAATTTCTAGATACATCTAAGTTCATAACTTAGGTTATCAACATTTTTCTTAATACTTTCTGTGCAACATACAAGGATGAGCCATTTCTTCATATTTGTCAACTTTGCAAATTCATAGGAAAATCATTTGAACTCCAAATCCAGTGAAACCAACTCCTAGATGCTTCTAAAGTCATGCCTTGTTAAATAGGTGCCCTTACTCATTTTTCAAAAATATATTTCTGTACACTTCTTGCGAATCCATTAATCTCTTGATTCCATTATATAGAAATGTTCAGAAATATCCACTGATCCAACCCCAATGAAACCACTCTGGTTATTTCTCATATAACTAGAGATGTCCCAGAAAAGTCAAATTCATATTTTTAGAGCACTTTTATTTTCTGCCTTTTTGTGTTGCTTATTGTGTTAGTTTCCGACATTAGTTGATGAAGTAGACAGAGTACCTGGAGATGGACCAGGAGAGATGAAGACTTTGCTAAGCCAGGCAAGCAGCCCTTTGACAATGTCTCTTAAACCCTTTTTATGCATGTCATATAGCACTTTAATATTGTTGCATCAAAATCATGATGAGATGGTAACCACTTTGGTGGGTTGCCTTCGTTACTTCCTTGTTGATACTTGCATTGGGCATGGCCCTACCTTCTTATGAGGGTTATGCTGGTGGGAGTAGATAGGATGCTAAAGTAGTTGCTACGCAAGTGGGACAGGGTATATGCATGGTGATGGAGACAAAAGTATTCTCAAAGACTTTTTGAAAACCCCGTCGGGTGCCACTAATGCCCGAGGGAGATGTTGAGCTAGGTAACCACTTGATAAAGAAGTGGTGTACCGAGGCAAGTGAGTGTGTTGTTTTCAAAAACGGATTGGTTTAAGTTGCGACCGTTACAACAACCTTACATGCACAACCACTCTACCGTTATATGGGAAAGGGCATTATTTATTACCTAGTTTGTGCTAACATGGATGCCCGCATTACTAGTGAAGGGAGTGGCGTGGTCACTCTCGGGACGGGGTCGTGCCAGGTAGGGCGGCCATGACTATTTTCACAGGGCACCGGACACACCGTTGGTACCCCGTGCTTGTGGTATGTGATCAATATGGGAGCACGGCTCCACAAAAAGAATTTATTGTGTGACAATGTTTGGCACGGGGGCTGCTACCAATCGAGTGAACTCCTTGTTAGTCGCGGCTAGGGAAAGGTGTAGTAATTAGGTGCTTACCCTGGGTACTTGAGGTACCGCTGGTCGTGGATGACACGGAAGTTCCCCGGGTCTTGTGGGTAAAGTGTGCAACCTCTGCAGAGTGTAAAACTATTCGAATAGAGGTGTCCATGGTCAAGGACAGTTGGGTAACCTCTCTTGGGCTACGTCCACATGTTTACAAACCAGTGTGTGTTTGGATAAGTGGGAAGAACTACTTGGGTCAAGTCAAAGGACTTGACATGATTGAGTTGGGTTGATGCCCACTCCATTTATGTTGATATCTGTAACCAGTCCCTATGGTTACTTGAATTCATATGATGCATGTTTTACTAGTTGTTGAACATCTCATAGCATAATAAAATTAGCTTTTTGCAAAACTTACCTATATCATGCATTGTTGTATCTTGAACCAAAACATGGGTTGCTTGCGAGTACATTCAAAGTACTCATTGGCTTGCCAGTGGTTATTTTACTGGCCAGGCATGAAAGAACACGAATACGAGGAAGAGTTCTTTGGTGACGATCGTGCGAGCTAGGACACTTCCTTGTCAGAATGCCTGTAGGTTTAAGGTACATGGCATGGGTCCAAGTTATCGACGAAGATTTCAGCTGCGATGTTATTATCAAGACTTGACCATAATGGTCATAATTTATGTAAGACGGTATGTATGGATGTAAGACTCTTGTTATTCAGGTTCTTTGTGTTCAGTGAGCATTGATCTCTGGGATCACTGTACACATGCATTCGGTGATCACGACTTATGAGTCGGGGTCCCCAGAGAGCTGGTATCAGAGCCATCATGGCTGTAGGAGACTTAGTTAGCATGTTCGTTAGTTAGGGTAAAGCTATTTTCAGAACTACTACTAATTTCCAAAACTATCTATTCTTCTTTTCCCTTCTGAGTTTTTCGAAAACTAGGATATATTTTCCTTATTGATCTCTTCCCCTTCAAAAACTTTTGCAAATGGTCGCTAGTACCCTTATGCCCTTGACCACTTGATTCCTTGTAATCCTCGTGCAAAACCTAGAAGGAAGATGCCTTGCCAGACATTCGCCCACATCTTCTAAACACAAGTTTGGCGACACCACGGCAAGACATAAGGCACCTTCTCGAGGAATGAGGAAACCAAGACTCTGAAGATGGTGACACCCTCAACACTACCAGGATGATGCAACCTTGTCCCACGATAATCAGAGCATAAGAAATTCAAGGTCATGATATACATCGCTAATAGAGCAACCCTGTCCTTACAGTTGTTGTATCGGTAACCACCGATGGATGAGAACCCCACCATTTGGCCCGCCTCACTATAGTGAGCAGGAAAACGGTTCTCTTCATCCCCCGCTCTTGGAGTCGATGTTGTCATCAACATAACCGACAGGTTGGACCTCTACTATGCTTTGTTAATGTCCTTGCGTAAAGGATTGCTTACCTGGAACCCTTGACGCCTTAGAAGGCAAAAGGCATCGTCATGATTAAGAAGACAACAAAATACCGAGTGAATGCCAGCTACGAGGAACCACCTTCACTCCGTCAGCTCATCAAGCGAGAGATTGTTGAAGATTCTTCCGGCTCAACCCGGATCGTTTCATCGAACAACTACAAGAGACATAGCGACACTTGCGGAAAACCCAGAACACTGCACGGGACACGAAGCAAGCACGACTATTGAGTCCGAGAACCCCTAGGGTAGGATGAGTCGTGTACCCCCTATGCGCAGTCGAGTCTGTATGATGGTTCGAATAGAACCATGATTGTGTGTTGCTTGTTTTTATTTGTTTGTGTTTTGATATCAGTCGCCCTTTTGCCCTAGGCAACAAGTACGCGACTATATCACCTTCCTTATCTTAATGCTTGTGTTTGGCCCTTTCGGTACTTGTTTGTTTACACTTGCACTATAGAACCCCCTTTAGGCATTCCCCTCCTCTATGTTACTTTTTCCTCTCATCTCTCTCCTCAACTGAAGACCGGTAAGACAAGATACACCAAGGATTCTACTTCGGCAACCACTAGCACTAAAGAACTTTTGCTACAGCCTTCTCGACCAAGTGATACCCCAGCTCAAGATATATTTACCCCTCAAGATTAGAAACCCATCCCTAGACCCTTCGAGTCTTCAAGAGATACCCTAGCTCAAATCCTTAACCATTTGCTTAACCCGCAGAATTGCAAGAGAACCAGTTAAGCCTCTGTATCCTTGCACAACACTGGGTTCATTATGGAACTAGTGGACATAGTGAACGATCACATTATCATCCTAGGGTAGCACCAAAACTAGCGGTCCCATAGGGAAGGACAATTTGAGGATATATGAATAGAGGACAATTGACTTGATGACTTTATATCAGTGATCTTGAGGAATTATATGAGGCTCTTTGGTGGATTATGAGGCTTTCATGGTGATAGATGAACTTGGTGGGATCATATTAATAGGATAGCATAGCTTTCATCTCCCTCGAGTAAATTGGATTTAGACTGGTGATCTCGATCATGATACCATGTTTCTCGGTGGACAATAAACTAGGAGATTGGATTAATTGTCGGGGTTTATTTAGGGATCTGTGTGAGCTTGACCTTGGAGTTTACTTGATCGCGATTATGGGAATTGGTGGATTGACTATAGTAAGGATAGCCTTTCAAGGATTTGGGGTTTATAGGACATTAGAAGGTCATATGGAACACTATAGATATTGGATTTGTAGAATGATGGATCATGTAGAGATTGATGGAGTTAATAGGTTTTTGGGGTTGATTCATAGGAAGGAAACGAGATCTTGGAGTGGTATACGACGTGTTTCCTTAGGATAGAGATGTGCTATCTTGGACCTTGGAAGAATAGGTTGAGCGGTTGGATTGTCATGTTTAATTCAAGCTTAGCAGTTGTATGTTCTACCCATGGATTTTTGCATAGACATCGTTTTGTAGATAGTTGACATATGTGGTTTTCTTAGACCTCCTCTTGGGAGCCATGAGGATATCAATAACATGAGTGATGATTGGAGTTGTCTTATATGAGATGGTTCTTTCGGTAATATGATGTGATTTGTTTGAAAGGCTAGATAGAGCAATTGGCATCTCAGACACCATGCTTAAGGACAAGGTGATAAATGCTCACCCACACACTAGAATCCTTGAAACCCTTAAGCCCTACCAAGACACAACATGGTCGGATCAAGAACATGGGCTTTGGCTATGTCGAGAACACCCTGAACCATACTCAACCAAGACCACCACCAATACCCTAGCATACTTTATGTACCTCGTGAACAAAGTCTTCACGGAGTACTTGGACAGGTTGGTTGTCATCCTTATTTGGTGGCCTACCTGTCTACCTGAAGACAGAAGAAGTGCCATTCAACTGGTTGAGGAGCATCTGAAGAACGCCATATCAAGAAGGAAGAACTACACCAACCACCATCGTCAAGAAGTAAACTTCCGCGTCAAAGACCATGTGTGTATGCAAGCTAGTCCTCTCAAGGAACCAAGCATTTCCATGTCAAAGGGAAACCCACACCAAGGTTTATCAGCCTCTCCAAGATCATTGCAAGACGAAGAGTAGACGGCAACCAGCTGGAGTTACCACCTGAGTTACCCACAGTGCATAACATTTTCCACACGACACAACACCGGAAGTGCTTCGAACTTCCTAACTAGCCCGACCTCTACAAGGACAGCGATCACCGAGCCAAAAACCTCCAACCTGACTTACCGAAGAGACCCCTTAGCAATCTGGATCAAGCAGAACGTCATACATGAAGCCACATCATCAAGTACTTCAAGGGTTAATGGAGCACCATTCAGAAGCAGAAGCAGTATGAGGACATGAAGACTACCCCAGATTCATGTTTCTGTATTCCTTTCCACGCCTACTTTTGGAATCTCGGGGTCGCGATTCTTTTAAGGGGGTAGGTCTGTCACACAACACTTAACACTACAAAAAAAATACACTTCCGTGATGATACGTGTTTGTCACAGTAGGTCGCGTTTTTTGTCATGCATGTACATCCATGACAAATTTATGACAAAATCAAGATAGTCATACCTGTGCTGTCGTAGAAGTGTTCCATGACATTACCAAAATTATCATCACAGAAGTGTCGACTTCCATGACGATAAATCGCGCGTCACAGAAGTGCTTTCGTCAAGGGTGACCGACATGTGGCTTCCACCGTAACGGAACGCCGTTAAGCTATCGGGTCAGGTTTTGGATCCGATAACCCGTTAACAGCTCTGACCAATAGGGATTTTCCACATGTAAAATCATCATTGGCTGGAGGAAACACGTGTCGGCTCACCGTTGGGACAGATGTCATCCGCTCATTGGACCGAAGGCGCCTATGATACGGCGACACATGGCACGGCCCAACAGAGGCCCATTCCTGTGAAAAGGTTGGCCCGTTTGGCTTGGTCAAAAGGTGGCGGGCCGGCCCATGGAAAGCCTATTAACGGCCTGTTTGCATATAGCCCATTTACAGCATGCTAACCCAGGGCCCGTTACGCCCTTTCTGAATTAGGCCCAGTAGCGTCATCTGGGCCGTCCAATATGATTCAGCCCGTTTTAAATTCCGGCCCATATGTGGCCCATGACTTCTTTCGGTCCATATGAGGACCTTTGTGACTCTTGGCCCATTAACGGTCTGTGGTGAAACTAGCCCGTAATGAACAGTGTACACTTTATACCCATTAACGGCCCGTTATTCCATTGGGCCGTTTCTAGCCCAAGTTATCTTTCGTCCTTCTCAGGGCCCACTGATTCTTGGGCTCATTTGCAGCATTCGGTTACATACGGCCCGTTACTGTCATTTTCTGCTTGTGGGCCAAATTCAGCCCGTCGTTACAGCCGGCCCGTTTCCGGACCATTAATACGTTGGGCCGTTTTCATGTAAAAAACCCGTTGGGCTATTTTCATAGAGTAATCAAATACAGCCTATTAACGGCCCGTTATGGTGCACGAATAGTACGGCCCATGATTGGCGAAATGATGATACGCCCCTTAGAAGGCCCATGGATCCTACGGCCTGTATGAGGCCCATGGATAGTACGGCCCGTAGAAGGCCCATGGATCATACGGCCCGTAGAAGGCCCATGGACCCTACGGCCCGTAGAAGGCCCATGGACCCTAGGGCCCGTATAGAAGGCTAATGGATCCTATGGCCAGACGAAGGCCCATGGATCATACGGCCCGTAGAAGGCCCATGATTATTTTGTCCTAGTTACCAAAAATTGGCTATTGTGGCCACTAGAAAAAAAACAGAAAAAGAACTACAGTGCTACAAGCAAACAACTGAACAAGACAATAAGAAAATAAATAAGCAAGCAATTAATGCTAGCCTATTACCGCTATTACACATATTACATCCACTGGGCATCAAAGTTCGCCACCAGTGCAAATATAGGGAACAAAGCAGCACATTACATACACTTGCCGTCAAAATTGGCCACCAGTGCAAATAAACGTGGCAGGAAAGCAAGAGCATAACTAAAACAACTTCAGAAGAGCTCAAGAAACGTTATCCTGGGTATCCACCATGCTGGCACTAAGCTTAGAAAGCTGATTAGCTTTGTCCTGTTTGGCGCTAAAATCCTCCAACGCTTGCTGTTGCACCAGAAAGTATGCATCTGAATGCTCCAGGGACTTCCGCAGTCCTTCCGCTTCTTGTCGCAGCACAACTGATCGATGCCTTTCAGCTTGTAGTTGAGACTCCAGAAACCGAACTGATTCAGACAGTGAGTTTGAATAGCTTGTGCAAGCGGTAGTGGCCAGTAACTCGAACACTAAACTAAGACAGGACTTTGGGGTTGTCTAACTGTCTTCAAGATAGTCTCCCTTAGTTGTTTTATTAGCTTTGTTAGAGACCAACAAGGATGTGTCACTATCCTGAACCTTATCTGCATTACTTCCTTTACCATTGCTTAATAAGGCACTCTTCCCCAATATTTTGTCAGCATTCTAAAAGAAGAAACAAGCAGACACATAACAAGTTTAGCATGTACTAGTATATGAAACTCATTTCGGTGAACTAGTTCATTAGTAAGGTGGACAGGATTAAACTACCATGTCTTCTATTGCCAAGTACTAGTACATAATAAAAGCATCAAACAAACATATATCTATGTCCTATGGTCACTGCATTGTCTTGTCAAATCAAAATAGAGACACGGTTCAAATCATATCAGTTCAAGACAAAGCAGTAGTGAAAGAATACAAAGTGTGGGAAACTACACGACACAACAAGATTTCAGATGGGTACCACGGGTCTACATGTACAACAACACTATTGGCTATGTTGTGATGCTAGTAATGTGCATGATATGAAAGTCAACCGTATACATAATTGAAATTGAAATCAACAGAGCTATTGAGAAGAGGAAACCTGTTAAAAAACATGCGTGAACATACCTGCTGTGCCGTTGGAGCTTCGATTGGATCCTTCAATTTAAAAATAAGTTTGTATGAGTAAATACAGTGATATAAGAGCAAAGTAATCATAGTAAAAAAGGCGCACCTAAGCGAGCGCTTAAGCGCTCCTAGGCTCTAGGCATTGGCAAAATGCATTGCGCATAACTACACATAATCTGTGCATAACTACGCATAAGCATGCGCTTTGGTCAGTAAAGCGCAAGGCGGTGGAAAAATGCGCAATTAACGCCTAGCGCTTTTTTGAACTATGATAGCAATGTAATCTTAAATTAGAACAGTTGTTCTTCAGGTTTTGGCACTTGTTCTACATGAACAGAGTACAGTAAGACGCAAGAATATAATACTTAAAAATACAAAATGAGCTCATAGACCTTACCACATTCTTGGTTCGGGACCAGTACAGAACAAGGCATTCCCAGTTATCGTCCAGTAAATGTGTCTCAGGAGAACGTAAGGGAATTTGATGAGTTTGTTTACCGGTGAAGTACGTTTTCTTCAGGTAATTCTGATACTGCCACCAATAATTCTTGAAGATAGTAGAGGTATTAGCACATGTTACCTCATCCTGAGTTTCCAAATCGGTCCTTCTCTATAGAGAAAAATGGGAAAAATTTCTGTATTATAACCATCATGGAGGTAGGATGTATGGGACGAAGCAAAGTAATTGCCATGAATAACATTACTTACACATAACTCCTGGACAAACACCTGCAACTGGCATTTTCCTTCATCTTCAGTATAATATTTCCAAGATGGGAAGATACGCACGTACGATTTAACAATATCAAATGCGATAGATGCTAAACTACGACTAGCTGGTTGTGCTTCCTCCACAGGAATAGGCGTACTAACTGGTGGAGTTGGCGATCGCCGTGATAGTACTCGCCCTTTGGGCACTGGAGCTGCCTTACTAACTGCTCTTGTTTGGGAGCTCTGTGGTGGAGATGGTGTTGTGTCAACAGGAACTGGGTTACTATCGGCTGGGGTTGGGGTTAGATTGGGTGAAGTTGGTTCTCTGTCCATCGCACTAGGGGTACAATCTACGAGAGTTTGGGTTATGTGTGGTAGGGCTGGTTCTTGTGCCTGTACAACCGGGGTGCTATCTCCACCAAGAGGTAGCACTATTTTATTTGAAGACCGTGTTTTTAGTTCGCTAGATACTGGCATCACCCGCTCCAATTCAAATGGCTGATAAACAGGAAACATAGTTGAATGTACAGACATTGTATGAGAGACAGATGCAATACATAGTGTGGAAAAAAGAGGGCATGAAATAGTTGACATGTATATTGTTTAACTAAAACGGATAGCATGACATAATTTCACATATATGATGTCTATCTAAACTGGATAGCATAGCATAGCATAATTCAAAGACATGATGAATAACTAAACAAGATCGCATGCCATAGTTCACCTAAATGTTATCTAAGTAATCAGGATCGCATCATTTAATTCACATATGTGATTTATATGCTAAATAGAGGGCATTCAATATGATGTCTGAACTAAGAACATGGTGTTGAATTTTGTGTATATGATGTCTAAACTATGCAATGCAAGACACCGTATGCATGATATGAGCAGTATAACCGTGCCAAGTTAGAGCATACACCTCAGTGGGGGAATAGGACTGGTCATCTATCTCTGAATCCATCTCTGAGGAGCTATCGGGACCTAACAACAGATCTGCTTCGACAGAAGGCCTCGTTTTCACTCCAGATTTTTCCATCTCCCACCCAAATGGCTGATTCACAGGAAGAGTAGTTTAATGTACAAACATTGTCGACAAATGGAAATGTAATGAAGAAAAGGATGGGCAAGATATCATTCAAATATATGATGCCTGGTTAAACAGGATGGCATTGCACATTTCACATATATTATGGATGGCTAAAAGACATGAGACTGCATAATTCCCATATATAATATAGAAACTAAACAGGTGGCATTATAGAACATGTCTAAACTAAGCAGATGACATATATGATGTCAAAAGTAGGCACTGCAAGGCAACATATGCATGATATGACTAACATCATCATGCCAAGGTAGAGCAAACACCTTGGGGGGTAAATAGGAGTGGTCAGCGGCGTGTGAACCTGCCTCAGAACAGATATCTTCCTCTGGATTACAATCTGGAGAGGGGTGGGGAGGGTTTGCCATTGAACCCACCATAGAGCGATGTCTACATGACAATGTATTTCCGCACAAAACTCTTCTCTTTTTCTCTACATGTTCAGCATGACTGTGTACAATATCTGACATGCATACGAAAAAATATGGTGAGATTATGTAAGGAGAGCATGCAGAAATTTAGAGTGATTGTAACAACCAGTGGATCGACGTTTTTCCGTTGAACCAAAATAGCCCTAATGGATCGACGTGAATGTATATTAATAAGTGATGCAACAAGTGTACAACCTCTTTGCCATAGCCGTGTCGACCTCAGCATCATTGGGTTGGTCGCTGAAGCAGTTGAGGCAGAGGTGGCTGTCGGAGGTGTGGAGGAAGATCTAAGGAATCTGTAGACGGCGTCCAGGGCACTGCTCTGTTGTGATGGATCGTTCTGTCATTGGAGCAGCTCCGGTGAGCCGTAAGACGTCAAGGCTAAAGCAGCACAAGACAGACATCGTCAATCTCAAGTGGGATTCTAATAGCATCTCCAATAGATGATGTAAAATGGATGTAAAATTAACATCACCAAAAACCACCTGACTACAACAAATGAGGTAAAAACTGTTGACTCTGAACTTAACTGTCGAAACTGAAATTTACTGTGAAATCTGAATGCTACTGTCGAAACTGAACGCAATGGTAGCAGAGAGGCACTTGACATGTAGTTTAGGGAGGGCCTGCAGGTCATCTTCAACATGCACCCCCCTGAGCCGCCAGCCACCACCGACCGAACCGCCGGCCCCAGCGCTGCCTCGCCGCCCCGAAACACTGGCGGGTACTACCGGTAGTACTCCCTCCGGTCCTTTTTACTCTGCATATTAGGTTTGTCCGAAGTCAATCTCATCCAACTTTGACCAAGTTTATATAAAAAATTATAGACATTCACATAACAACACCAATATCATTATATTCATCTTGGAATATATTTTCATATTATATTTATTATATATTATAGATGCTAATAATTTCTAATATAAATTTGGTCAAACTTAGTAGAGTTTGACTTTCGGCAAATCCAATGTGCAGAGTAAAAAGGACCGGAGGGAGTACATAAGGATTGATGCCCGGGACGAAAAGTGTCACAGCCGCTGGATGAAAATTCGATGGTGCGGGAGTATGGATCGGAGCACAGCAGTGGAGCAAGCAAACCGCGTCCAATCGGGTGTGTCTGTGGTAGAAAGTTGTTGGTCGCCGCACTTCAGCTGGCCCGCATGTCATGCGCACAAAGGCAAAGGAGCGGTGGGGCCGAGAGGGATGAGGGGCACGTCGGGGGGATGAGGATCCCCTGATGCGAACAATCCTACCATTCTCTCACTGACATGTGGGACCCCTAAGCGTGGGTCCCACCTGTCAGCGAAGGAAAGGCAGGGCAAGGCAGTGATAGCCACGTCAGAGGATCCATGTCCATGTCAGGGGACGTTGTGCCGTGGGTTGGAGTGGCGTCGTGGGAATCACGTGTGGGTGTGGCAGTGGTAGAAACAAGAAATGTGATGGTCACCATGGTTCAACTTCCATGGACAAGCTGTCATGTCTGCTGACACATGTATATCAAAACTAGAGTGTTTATATTTCAAGCACATGAACAAGTAGTATTCTACTACTTTGGATCCATTGCAACGCACGGGCCAACACATTGGTAGTAGTAGTGTCCATCTCTATCTCTAGAGGCCTTCCCTCGTTCATCCTTTTCTCTCACAAGATAAACTACTCATACAAATGCATCTTGATGTTCTGGAATGCACGAGGATGTTTCCTTGGGGGTCTCTCCAGCGCGGTGTGGCCGTAGTTGCAAGTTGACGCCCCTTGAGATGCCGACGTTGAGGGGCACTCGGATTTCCTCCGATGAGTAGGTAAGATGAGTTTGATCACGTAGTAAATGCATTCTAAAGACTATTTCCATGTCCATTTCCTAATACTTCCTGCCCACTGTTTCACAGGTTAGGCTCGGTGCGAGTGGAGATTGGCTTGCATATGTACAGGAGGGTAACAGCATCAATTTGCACAACATTTACAATGGTGACACCGTTACCGTAGAACCTTTGTCCAACATTGGGATCAGCCATGCAACGGGCCACCGCATGAATTGTTACAATGGAAGCACAGTGAGATTGAATAAGATAGCACGAACCTTGCACATGGCGGTCAAAGGCGGACCATGCTGTCTGCGGACGATTTGTTGTCGTACGAGTAGGAAGACGTTGTGGTCCTTTCTAACCACATCTTCGCGGTGACAAACCAGGGGACTTATTTTGTATGTGACACATCCTACGATATACTCCCTCTCTCCAAGTTTGTTTGTTTTGAATCTTTTCGTTTTATAAGATTCAAATTCAAATTTAGAGCTCCCCATCACATGTTGAGATTACAATGTCCATTAAATCGTTGCGTGCATGTATAGTAAAGAAAGAAATCCCGAGTTTGGCACGAGTTCGTGCTGCGGGAGCACCACAAGCCCTGGCACAAGAGTTACATTTCCCTCTCACTGAGCTTCAGTGCCTTACTACACCTACCTTTGAGTCAATAACATGTGGACCCGATAGGTGACTGGTCCACATGTAATGCTCCCGTAGGCAGAGGGGCGGTGGGGCCAGGAGGGGTGAGCCACAGGTCGGGGGACGTGTGGTTTCATGGGTTCGAGCGGCGTTATGGGAATCGCGGGTGGCTGTGGTAGAAACTTGATGCTCGCCGCATTTTAGGTGGCCCACATGTCATGCACACAAGTTGTCCTGTCTACGGACACGTGCACTGCATACCGATCACTGGAAGGAATAGCAGAGAAAGCTATATATGCAGATAAATAGTTCCTTATAGTCAAGCGGACCCACGCTACTACTCGATTCCAAAGACATGCACACCATTGAAATAGTCCATCTATATCAATATACACCGAGAGGGAATAATTTTTTTTACAAGAGAGGAAATAGTTCATCCATCCATAATGCCCTCCTGCTGGTGCATCCTTTTCTTCTTCTTCTTCTTCTTCTTCTTCTTCTTCTTCTTCTTCTTCTTCTTCTTCTTCTTCTTCTTCTTCTTCTTCTTCTTCTTCTTCTTCTTCTTCTTGTTCTCATTCTCTGTGGGAGACGGCTTCGCAACAAGCTCTTTGGACCTTGCAGCTATCTCAAAACTCACACGGGCATCGAGGGCAGCATATTTTATCCGCTCGTACATCAAGGGATAATTCTCCCATCCAAACGACCTTAATGCCACCGTCTTGTCACCCTTCTAAAGATTTGTACCGAGCAAAAAATTTGCTATGTCGAATAGGGATGGTGTCTGTTTATCACAATCTTCTACAGGAATTTTGATTCTGGTTTGTAGGTCAGCGATGCTTTTCAAATCAAGGTTGTACAGCTTCAGCTTCTGTTTGTCCCCTTCGATGGCTGCCCCACAGAAGTATACGTCCTCCCGAGACAAGAAATCATGAAGCTCACGTGGTATGGAGGGCGAGTGTATGATCTGGTACACCAAAACATCATCTTCGTGGCACAACCGAAGGATGGTGGCGCACTGGATCTTCCCAGGGGCACGCTCCGTGTACTCTGCGTCGAGACCGATGACCCTCGTCTCTACCTTTTCGAGGGAGTTGGATACATTGTTGATCCACTGCTGAACAACCCTTGGGTGGACGGTGACGGTGGCAACTATGTGCATCGATCCTTCGACGAGGACATGTTGGACGCTAAAAACCTGCATCTCGATCTCTTCCGCCATTTGGAACCGCTGGAACGGAGGGCTATGGTTTGGAGAATTAGGATTAGATGGCTAGTCTAACTGAAGTAGTAGATGATTATTTAAAGAGGTTAAAACAATGTGAACACGGTGGGGTTTGGATGCAAATGAGGACGAAGGGGAGGTGAAGAAGCCAAGGAGAATTGGTTCCCGATGGAGAAGTAAATGGGAGAAGTGGCGTGCAGGCAGTTGATTAGACGGCTAGGTAGACTAAATAAAAAGGCTATGCAGGTAGACTGATGAGTCGTACCTATTCGTGTACGTGCCCATCCTTCCCGATAGGTGGGACCTATGCATGCAAACAGCTAAAAAATGTCCTGGATACAGAACATAGAAAACACTGTATATTTAGTGTAGAATCTTTTTAGTACTTTGAATTTTGGCCACTACTTCTGCTGTTTAGTAACTTTTCTGAATTTTGGCCACTACTACAGTAAGTTCAAGTGAGTAACTATAGTAACTTCAAGTGTGTAACTCCATTCCTGATTTTTTTACATAAAACTAACCATGATATTTGTTCCTCTGTTCTGGTCATAATTATAATCTGATTGCTGAACCCTTAATCATTCTCATAATGTTTACATGATGCACAATTATAATGTCGTCAAAACTACTCCATACACACACTGTTGAAACTGACAAGATGGTGGTGGAGGTGGGAATAAATATTTAGTATTGGTGCATTTTCTGTGGTTACAAAATTCAGATTGAATTTCACTACCAAAAGAAAAGAAGTGGAGATTAAATGTTGCTTTCCACTTACTTCACCTATGTGTAACTCTTTTGGTGCATTTTCTGCAGAACCTATGTGTAGCTGCAGTATACAAGCTAGTTCATCAACTGCTCGAAGAAGAAAAGAAGGTGGTATTTCCTTGCCTTTAGCATACAGGCCAGTTCACTTAATGTCCTCTGGTGCTATATTTCTGAGAACATCCAAGTTTTTTACTTATCACTTTGCTAGCATTCACAAGTTTATTGAAGCATGCATGTCTCTGTGAATCTTGTTGTCTACTCCAAGTAGATGGTGTGTAGCCTGGCAAAGGTATTAGTACTTGGTGCATTCTATGTTTAAAACCACTCTAGATTTACAAGTTTTTACTAAAGATGACAAGTGTTTATTCAGTTCTAAATTTGAAGTAACTAGTAGACGAACAATATTCCTCTTTTTCTGTATATGAAGAAGAATAAACCTAGCTAATTCAAATAATTCCAATTTTAGGGACATGTTTTTATCAACTCTGAGTTAAGGGGTTGTGGAAGTTTTCAGTTTTCAGTTTTGTGCTGCTTGAATTGATTCTACAGAAATATTTAGGGAAGAGTCATGGCTATGCTTAGCCCTCTGTAAAATGAATGACTGAAATTGGACAATTGGAAACTTTAGGTATGTTTGCAATTGGACAAATGGTGTAAAATCCAAATAAAGCAAATAAATTCAAATGATTCAAATAAATCCAAATAAATCCAAATAAACATGGTTGATCTTCATTTTGCATAAACTTGGTTGAGTATTACAGAGTAATTGACAACAAATTGACCTGGCTGGAATTCATACAGCAATAGTAACAATTAATTGAACTTCTTTTGCGTGCATTTATCACTCCAGAAAACTTTCAGTAACAAGTGAGCAGCCTCTGCATTTTCTCAGTGAACTTTTGAGTGCATTTATCACTTGTTGGAGTATGTTACAGCTTCTGCAAATCACAAACTCCTTTAGTTTACATCTCAGTTTTAGCAAACAATACAGTTTCAATAAAGGAGTCATAACTGAATTATAGGCACTGTAGTTTCTCTACAGTATTGGAACACTGAATATTTTCAGTTAACTGTAGCAAGAAAAACTTCCAAAAACTAGCAGATCTCCAAGAATGCCAAGAGTATTACTCAATGAATTTGATGGCATCAAAGTAAATTTTCACTATAATATGTTCATCATTTAGCAGCAGTGTACAACATTTGTCCTGGATTATTTCTCTAGCTTTGTATCCCATGACTGAATTTTGTCCGCTTGTACCGAGAACAGCAAATTCAGACTCACAGCAATAAATTGAACAACAGCAGTAGCAGAGGCGGGCGGGGCAGACTCACCAGCACATGCGGGAGTGGCAGGAGAGGCGAGGCAGGGGAAAAGGCAAAAGCAGCATCCGAGGTCCACGGCGCCGGCGTCGTCCACCAGTAGCAGCATGGGAGGCGGGAGTGGCCGGAATTGTGCACGGCGCCGGCGACCGAAGCAGACGAAATTGGAGGGGCAGGTGGGCGGCGAAGGTGGGCGAACGTGGGTGGCGACCTTCAACGGGGACAGCGGTGTAGCTCGAGGAGGGCGCCGGCGCAGGTCGCCTTCACGGCGGGCGGTGTAGGTGGTAAGCCATGACACAAGTGCAAGCGGGCGGCGGCGCTGTTGTTGGTCGCGGGCTAGGCCACGGTTCTGGTGTTGGTCGCGGCACAGATCCACATGGGCGGCGACGCAGGTGGGTAGCTGGCGATGGCTGCAAGGCGCGGGCGACGGGGGCTGAGGAAGGAAGGAGATGGACTTCTTTGTGACGTGTTTAAAACTCTCTGGGTTTCTTTGCAAAAAAAAATACACTGCCCTGTGGACAACTTTTCTCGGATGGAGGGAGTACTAGTTAAATCCGAGCTATGAGTGTGAAGCACTGATATGCCAGTACAATTGATTGTGACCTGTTCTAATTTTGTACCTGAACTTTTTTTTAGAAAGGGTTGTACATCAACTTAATGTGCTAGTAGAACTTATTGTGTTGTCTGTCTGTTTTCTTTGCACAACATTCAAGGTATTTCCCCGTCATTGATAAAGACAATGAACCGTTATGTACGACTTCGTTGGTTTCAACATAGCCCTTCCCGTAGCGATCCACTGCTTCCATCCTGATTGTGCCGCCTGCGTGCAATTTTTGTATGTAAGTTCCGTGTGCTATGATGTTCTATATGATTGTGTCAAGTATATAAGTTTTTACTTAGCATCAGCAATGCATATGGCTGAAAGATGTATTTACGAGCATCGACCGATGGGTCTCTCTCTCTATCTCTCTCTCTATCTCTCTCTCTCTCACACACACACACACACGCACACGCAGACACGCACAGACGCACAAGTGGGACCCATTGAATTATTTATTTGCTCATGACAGCTTTTAATTAGGTTGCATTGTAATCTAACTTTTTTCTTAAGTTATTAATTGAGCTCAGTGACTTCAAAAAGTTGTACAGAAGCCTTGTTTGGGCCTTTCCGGTGTCACTGAATGTGGGCTAAGTAACCATGTTAGGTTGTACTGTACTACACAGGCCTTTTTTTCAACATCAGCAATGCAACTAGGCCGACAGTTGTACACAATATCCGGGTCAACTTGTTATTCTCCGCCCCGCTGGGCTGCAAACTTTCCTAGGAGGTATGCATTAGGCTTAACAAGAAAATGAACTTTAAGAAATAATAAATGGGATGTAATTATAATAACTGGACAGTTACTATGCACCAAACACGTAATTAGTTTGAAAATATATTATTTTTGGAATTTGAAAATTTTAATTTCATTACTTGTTGCGCGCGCAATATTTCGTTGGATTTTAACGTAATACAACTTTATTGTGAAATTATATTTGACATGACTAGAAATTTCGGATAAAAATATTTCGGACCCCATCAAAATGTGGGAATTTTTTTTTGAATTCTGTTTTGAGCAGTTGTTTGAAATTATTAATCGTTGTCCTACCTAGAAGTTGGGTTGTACTTTTAACAAACTGTAAATGGGCTGTAGTAAATTCCATTAGAATTAAAAAATGGGATGTACATTCTTACAAATCGCAAATGGGCTATATGTTCTCTGCCAAATCCAAGCTGTGGGCCTACTAAGTTGACGCGTACCAAGGGCTTTGTCAACTTAGTCAATATAAACGATTCTAGCTGAAGTGATCGTATGATGTCCATCCAATGGCCGTAGTGCTTCTTCAACCTCTGGTCTTCTTGCTCCAGCCGCCCAAAGCAGCGCCGGTCGTGTTGCGTGCTCCTGCCTCCTGTGGCCGGCTATGATGCCGCGGAGGCCTCACCGCCCCATACTACTCCCACTGCTGGCCAGGCCATCCCTCTACTCACCCACACCCCCTGTTATTCTACGGCGACGACAACCTCACACCGCAGCTGAACCAGTGAACCCTCGTACTCCTCTCCGCGCGGGCTTCCACTATTACGTTTTCCCTGGCTCCGCGTCGTCCCCTTCCTAGGCCTCGTCGTCGTCCAGACCACCGCCCTGGTGCTCTCAGCGCGGCGTGGTCAACGTGGTCAACGATTGACTTCCATCAAAGAGTATTATACATGGAGAGGCTGACAGCTGGCTCCAGGCGGCCGCAAGGAAGTGCCGCCTTATTACACGCAAAATACTTATTCCTCCACCTGACAGTAGGGACCCACCACACGGGCCACCTTATTTTGTGAAAAATGTTTCCCCCTGACTGTTGGGACCCACCGGACGGGCCAGCATATTTCGCGAAAAAACGTTCCCCTCGCTGTTAGTTCGGACCCACCGGAAGTGCCTCCTTATTACACACAAAAAGTGAATATTCCTACTGCTAGCTGGGACCCACCATGGTAGGAGGCTGACGTGTGGGCCTACTAAGTTGACTGGGATGGGGACCTTTGTCAACTTTAGTCAATATGAATGATTCTAGCTCCAGTGACCGTACGATGTCCATCCAACGACCGTAGTGCTTCTTCAACCTCTGGTCTTCTTGCTCCAGCCCCCAATGCAGCGCCGGTCGTGTCACATGCTCCTGCCTCCCGCGGAGGCCTCACTGCCCCCTACTATTCCCACCGCTGGCCAGGCCCTGCGGCGATGGCAGCCTCACACCGCAGCCGAACCAGTGAACCCTCATACTCCTCTCTGTGCGGGCTTTCACTGTCGCGTCTTCCCCGGCTCCCCGTCGTCCCCTTCCTAGGCCTGGCTGTCGTCCACCGCCCTAGTGCTCTCGGCGCGGCGTGGTCAACCTGGTCAAGGAACGACTTACATCGGACGTGGACTGTACGTGGAGAGGCTGACAGCTGGGTCCACGGCCGCAGCAGGAAGTGCTTCCTTATTACACGGAAAATAATGATTCCTCCACCTGACAGCTGGGACCCACCGGACGGGCCACTATATTTCACGAAAAAAATGTTTCCCCTGACTGCTAGGACCCACCAGCTACATCTTCGCACATAAGGAAGTGCGTCCGGGCAAAAAAAAAACCATTCGCCCCCTGACTGTTGGGACCCACCAACTACATCTTCGCAGGCAAGGAAGTGCCTGACAGTCAGGACCCACCTGGTCGAAGCGTACGTAGCGTTTTCATTTTGTTCGCGAATGTGTACATACATATATACTGGTGGATGTAGAGGCGCGCATGTAGCATGTACACGTACGTACAACGGCCAGGGTGCAAGAAAGAAAATACGGCCACGTATGTGTACATACGGGCGGGGTCTCGAACGCCTACTCGCGCATACGTACGGCCAGGGCTCGTGTACATGGCTCGGTCGGAACGGAGAAGCATCGTCGTCGTCGTGTTCATGGGGAGGCAACGGAATGCGTCGTGTTCATGGGGAGGCAACGGAATGCGTCGTGTTCATCAAGAGGCAACGGAACCCGTGGGAGCCAACTGGCTGGGTCGGAATCGAATGCCTGGTCGTGTTCATCAGGAGGGCTTGGACAGAACATGCGATGGAAACGTGGCCTGGCGTACCGCAGAATGGAGGAAACGGGCCTCCTACGTTCAAACGGGGTCCTGTTGATCGGGAGGGGTCTGGCGTACCGCAAAACGGAGGAAATGGACCTCCTACGGTCGAAACGGGGGTCCTGTTGATTGGGAGGGGCGTGGCGTACCGCAAAATGGACGAAACGGACTAGTGTTGGAGCTCTACAGTCGAAATGGGGGTCCTATTCATCGGGAGGGGTGTGGCGTACCGCAAAACGGGACTCCACGGGATACTGTTCATCTCTACCGTCGACCTCCTCCAGCCTCCACGGGCTACCGTCGACCTCCTCCAGCCTCCATGGGCTCCTGTTCATCCAGCCTCCACCACGCGCTACTCCACCGGCTACTGTTCAACCACCCCTCCACGAGCACCCCTCCACCGCCTACTGTTCATCCAGCCCTCCAAACCACGGGGTCCTGTTCAACCACCCCTCCACGGGCACCCCACCACCGTCTACTTTTCATCCAGCCCTCCACCACACCACGGGGTCTTGTTCATCCAAAGGTAACACCACCGCTCACT
>NC_041386.1:230241857-230295551 GCF_002162155.2 Triticum dicoccoides
TCATCCCAGAGGCAGCATCGATCAGCTTCAGTTAGCAGCAGTAGCGAAGGAATCGCTCGATCGGGTTCAATAACGCGTAGCCTGCAGTGCAATCGCTCGGGTTAAGTTAGAGCCCAACGCCTCGCTCGGGTTCAGTTAGAGCCAACGCCTCACACACACGCACGTATGTGTACGAGAGAAACGCGCATCGCTCGGCCCCCGACCTCCCACCGTAACCGGGAACTCCCCGAAATTTTCCTCCCCCTCGCTTCTACCATGATTTTTTCCTTCATGGACGGCCCAAAGAATGTCATGCAGCTGCGTCTTTAGCCTGCCCAGCACGAAAAGCCCATTTTCTGTCATGATTTTTTGTCATAGAAGTAGGAGCCCACCACATCTATGATGATACCGGGTTTTGTCACAATTATCGTCATAGAAGTGTGATATGTATGACAGAAAAAAATTTCGTTCGGCCCAAAATGTCACGGATGTGTCTCTTTTGTAGTGTAAGAAAATAGATCATGATAAAATGTGGTTTTACAAAAAACTTTTGAGTGTTTTGGACTTTGCTTGATTGGATTTTTGTTTGTTGTCTGCAAGTGCTCCAAAAGTCAAATAAATCCTCTAACTCCTATACTCCATCTCCTTGATCCAAAACTTTACCCAACGATGATGCCATGTGTAGGACAGAATAGAATTTTATTAAAAAAATAATTTGGCGAAAAAGTATTTTCCAAAACTCCCTGAATTGAGACTTGAACTACAAGTACTCAATGAAGGGTGTGAAAAATCTTTCAAAAATTATTTTTGACTCCTATTAGATATATGACTCCCATAAACCACAAAATTATTATTTTAAAAGTTATTTTCCTATTTTATTTAAAGGCTTTTTTTTAAGGCCAGAAATGGTCTTTAATAGGTTAAAATTATTTTAATGTTTCAAAAAATATTTTAGAAAATTTAGGGGATCCCATAGGATATATATTGACCATATATAGGAGTTTCAACACAGGGTCATGTTCAAAATATTGGTTAAATCCCCCAAAAATCCTTTATGGATATTTCAACCTTTTGGAATATTTACAAAGGAATTATTCTCCATTAAATATAGGAAAATTCTAGCATGTCAAAAATGACCTAATTGAGGATCCTACAAAGTCTCATGTCATGGAGAACAACATAGCCCCACCAAACCTTCTCAAAACCATTTATGTCCTTTTCCAAGTTTGAACAAGTTTGCACTACCAAACATGTCGAAATGATCTCAAAATTTGTACACATACTCAGAGGGTCTAATAATTCAACTAGAACAAATGGCACAAGTTGGAGAATAGTATAACTTGATCAAAGTGCCTCAAAACCCTTTCTATCCAGAACCAAATTCGAGCAACTCTACATTGCCAAGTATCTCCTTTTGATCTCAAATTTTGTGGACTTGCTCAAAATCCCAAATGATGACACTACACCAAGTGGTGCATCATTGAGAACAAGATAGCATGATATAATCTAGCCAAAACTATTTCTACCCATTTCTAGTGTTTACAAAAGTTGCATTGGCCACTTTCTCCATTTGACCTCAAAATTGGTGACAACTACTATTATGTGATGCCACTCACTCTTGGTAAATATGATGGCAAGGAGAATGTATTTGCTTGCCCAAACCACCATCAAACACCTTTTGGCAGAACTTCCAAATGCATGTTTCGACCGCATCCACTAATCTCCATGAGCTGAAACTTTTCACACAGCCTCATCTGGTCCTCCTCTACCTCCTGCATGCTTTGCTGCCCAAGGAGCAATGATCAAGTGGGGGAAGACACCCATTTTTCTTCCCTGAACAGCAATTTTCCCTCTCTCTCTCGCAACCCCACCGCTCCTCAAGTGGCTCCCCAGGGCATCCAATGTCCTTGCCACATTTTTTACTCCCACCTGCCGCCACTAGACACAAGTGGACGCACGGGTGTGCGCGGAAAAGCCTCGGATGCCGGCCATTTGCGCGATCTGGAGCGCCTGGCAGAGCACCCGACCGTTGATGCCATGCTCCCTGACCACCGCGTGCCTCCCCCCCGCGCCAGTTGAGGCCCTCGACGTCCACAACATGACAGCCGTGCAGGACCTTTCCTCTCCCCCTCTCTTTCACCCCCTACTGCCCGTGCCCGACGCCGCCCGGCTCGGCCAATGGGCGCACAAGCTCGGGACCTTCTTGGAGCATGCCCTGCTCCCCCTTTCCTTCTCACCCGACTTGGTCCACGCCCAGGACATGGCCTAGGGTGCCAATTCAGTCCCTGGCATCGCCTAGTCCGCAGTAGTGGTCGCCCTCCACGGTGAGCACGGGTCGCCTACTTAAGGCCGTCCCAGACCCTCCTCTCTGCTCCATTTGCTCCCTCTCTCTCCCGTGCACCCCCTGGACCAATCCACACCTCCTCCCGTGCCCTCCAACCTCGTCCATGGCCAGAGCCGAGCCGCCGACCACTGCCTAAATTCTCGTCGTTCGGGCTCCCTCCTCCCCACCTATGGGTTGCTTTGCATCTCCACTGCCCCCGCGGAGCTCCCCCGCACTCCAATTACTCCTCCCAACGGCCGAAGCACCGTCTCCGCCATCGCCATCGGCCACGTCCGCCACGGACGACGCTCTCCTTGAACAGGTCCTCCCCGGCATGCGTGTGACCCGTGGCTGGAAGCGCCTCTCTGTGCAGGTAACCTCGGTAGGCAGAACATCGCCGGGGGCGCTCTGTAGCGCCGGCAATCACCGGCCGGAGCCGCTCCTCCCCGCGACTGGAGCGCGCGCAGGAGGTTGAAGACGGCCTGTCCCTGGGCCCCGCGCGTCAGCGACCCAGCCGGCGGGCCCGTCCGTTTAAGTGGAGACAGCTTCGGCCCGATTTGCTTCCCTCGCCCGAAGGTGCATTGCCGTGAATATGCCTTCGATGTCGCCCTTTCGTCCGCGTGGCTGAGTCGCTGGGCCGGCCAAGTGCCCTGCGGTGCTAAACTACGCCCTGTGCAGACTTTAGGTATAACCTGAATCTTTTTCTTTTTCTTTTCCAGCAAGCTTCTAAAATCCATAGTTAATTCATTTCATGCCCAAATTTGATGATTCAAATTTCCAGTGATTCCATAAATCATGATCTACCTTTTGGTGCAACATGCACATTTTTCCAGAACAACTTTCTTCACACAAATTAAATAGAATCCCATTTTCCATTTCTGTGATGAACTTTAGAAAATCAGAGAACTTATATTTGATCCAAATGCCATGATTCAAATTTCTAGATACATCTGAGTTCATAACTTAGGTTATCAACATTTTTCTTAATACATTCTCTGCAACATAGAATGATGAGCCATTTTTTCATATTTGTCATCATTGCAAATTCATAGGAACATCATTTGAACTCCAAATCCAATGGAACCAACTCCAAGATGCTTCTAAAATCATGCCTTGTTAAATGGGTGCCCTTACTCATTTTCCAAAAATATATTTCTGTACACTTCTTTTAAATCCATTAATCTCTTGGTTCCATTATATTGAAATGTTCAGAAATATCCACTGATCAAATCCCAATGAAACCACTCTGGTTATTTTTCATATAACCAAAGATGTCCCAAAAAAGTCAAATTCATATTTTAGAGCACTTTTATTTTCTACCTTTTTGTGTTGCTTATTGTGTTTGTTTCCGATGTTAGTTGACGAAGTAGACGGAGTACCTGGAGATGGACCAGGAGAGATGAAGACTTTGCTAAGCTAGGCAAGCAACCCTTTGACCATGTCTCTGAAACCCTTTTTATGCATGGCATATAACACTTTAATATTGTTGCGTCGAGATCATGATGAGATGGTAACCACTTTGGTGGGTTGCCTTCGTTACTTCCTTTTTGATACTTGCATTGTGCATGACCCTACATTCTTATGAGGGCTATGCCGGTGGGAGTAGATATGATGCTAAAGTAGTTTCCACGCAAGTGGGACAGGCTATATGCATGGTGATGGAGACAAAAGTATTCTTAAAGACTTCTTGAAAACCTCGTCGGGTGCCACTAATGCCCGAGGGAGATGTTGTGCTAGGTAACCACTTGATAAAGAAGTGTTGTACCGAGGCAAGTGAGTGTGTTGTTTTCAAAAACGGATTGGTTTAAGTTGCGACCGTTACTCCAACCTTAAATGCGCAACCACTCTACTGTTATATGGTAAAGGGCATTATTGATTACCTAGTTCATGCTAACATGGATGCCCGCATTACTAGTGACGGGAGTGGCGTGGTCACTCTCGGGACGGGCTCGTGCCAGGTAGGGCGGCCATGACTATTTTCACAGGGCACCGGACACACTGTTGGTACCCCATGCTTGTGTTATGTGATGAATATGGGAGCGTGGCTCCACAAAAAGAATTTATTGTGTGACAATGTTTGACACGGGGGCTGCTACCAATTGAGTGGACTCCTTTTTAGGCGCGGCTAGGGAAAGGTAGTAATCAGGTGCTTACCTAGGGTACTTGAGGTACCGCGGGTCATGGATGACATGGATGTTCCCTGGATCTTGTGGGTAAAGTGTGCAAACTCCGCAGAGTGTAAAACTATTCGAATAGCCGTGTCCACGGTCAAGGACAGTTGGGTAACCGCTCTTGGGCTACGTCCACATTTTTAGGAACCAGTGTGTGTGTTTGGATAAGTGGGAAGAACTACTTGGGTCAAGTCAAAGGACTTGACATGATTGAGTTGGGTTGATGCCCACTCCTTTTATGTCGATATCTGTAACCAGTCCCTATGGTTACTTGAATTCATACGATGCATGTTTTACTAGTTGTTGAACATGTCATAGCACAATAAAATTAGCTTTCTACAAAATTTATCTATATCATGCATTGTTGTATCTTGAACCAAAACATGGGTTGCTTGCGAGTACATTCAAAGTACTCATTGGCTTGCCACTGGTTATTTTATTGGTCAGGCATGAAAGAACAGGAATACGAGGAAGAGTTCTTTGGTGACGATCGTGCGAGCTAGGACACTTCCCAGTCAGAATGCCTGTAGGGTTAAGGCAGATGGCATGGGTCCAAGTTATCGACAAAAATTTCCGGTGCGATGTTATTCTCAAGACTTGACCATAATGGTCATAATTTATGTAAGACAGTACGTATGGATGTAAGACTCTTGTTATTCAGGTTCTTTTTTTTCAGTGAGCATTGATCTCTGGGATCACTGTACATGTGCATTCGGTGATCACGACTTATGAGTCGGTGTCCCCACACCGCCTCCGCTTGTTGGCTGCCTTGCCATCCAACTCAGCCGATGCCGACGTCGGTGTACACGTGTGCTGGGTGTGCGTGAGTGCATCCTTCTGTGCATGCTACCACATAGTGGTGAAGTTTGCGCGAGTGCGGCCTTCACGCGGAAGAAGTGTGCCCTCAACTGACAAGCGTGTGAGGTGCTACCCCGAGTGGTTTCAACTTTGTTTACTTCACCGCGTGTCAGATGGGCCTCTAGTTTATGTATTTTCACCCATTGCCACATGGGCCAGCACATGAAGATAGAGAATACGAGCTGACAAGGCAGCATGTGGACTGGTTGACCGATCAACTAAACAATATACGTAGCTATACGCTGACACAGTGACCGTATAATCCCTCGGTATAGAGAGTTCGAGTGAGAGGGGAGGCCCGTGAGAGATAGTGGAGAGAGAGAAAGAGCTACTCCCTCTGTTCGATAATGTAGTGCCTACATGTTTTTTAAAGTCAAACTTTTCAAACTTTGACCAAGTTTATAAAGAAATTACATATATCTACAATACCAAAGATAAATGATAGTATGAAGTAAGTACATGTTGTGATGAATCGAACGATCGTTCTAGATGTAAATGTTTTTCTCCACATATACGTGGTCAAACTTTTCTGAGGTTTTATTTTTGAAAACATCCATATGCTTATGGATGTGAGAGAGTACCTAACTAGAGAGAGAGAGTGTGTGCATGTGAAATAGAAAAGAGTGACTGAAAAAGTGTGTGTGCGTGTGTGAAAGAGACATGGACAACACGCGATAAAAGTAGAGAAAAAGCATGTGTGTCTTACGCAAACATATCACACATGCATCTTCGACAGTGGAAGCGAGGTGAGGAGATAGTGTGTGGTTGTTTGCATCCGAGGGAGAAAGACCCCTAGCACGTGGCCAAGAGAGGTCTGGAAAACAAGGGAGAGAGGTCGAGAGAGATGTATGGAGAAAACTTTTGGGGAACGCCGTATTTCAAAAAAAATTCCTACGATCACACAAGATCTATCTAGGAGATGCATAGCAATGAGAGGGGAGAGTGTGTCTACGTACCCTCGTAGACCGAAAGCGGAAGCGTTAAGTAACGCGGTTGATGTAGTCAAATGTCTTCGCGATCCAATAGATCAAGTACTGAATGCATGGCACCTCCGCGATCTGCACACATTCAGCTCGGTGACGTCCCTCGTACTCTTGATCCATCTGAGGCTGAGGGTGAGTTCCGTCAATAGAATGGCGTGTTGACGGTGATGATGAAGTTACCGACGTAGTGCTTCGCCTAAGCACCACGAGAATATGACCGAGGTGGAAAACTATGGAGGGTGGCACCGCACACGGCTAAAGATCAACTTGTGTGTCTATGGGGTGCCCCATCCCCCGTATATAAAGGAGGGGAGGAGGAGGCCGGCCGGCCACAAGGGGCACGCTAAGGGGGGAGGTATCCTACACCTAGTAGGAGTAGTTTTCCCCCTTTCCTAGTCCAAGAAGGAGAAGAAGGGAAAGAGTAGATAAGAGAAGGAAGGAGGGGAGCGCCCCCCTTCCCCTTGTCCAATTCGGACTGGGCAAAGGGGGGTGCCACCTCTTGGCGACCCTCTCTCTTCTCCACTAAGGCCCATTGTGGCCCATTAATCCCCCGTGGTGTTCCGGTAACCTCCCGGTACTCCAGAAAATACCCGATACACTTCGGAACCATTCCGGTGTCCGAATATAACCTTCCAATATATCAATCTTTATGTCTATGATCTCATCCGGGACTCCGGACAACCTTCGGTACATCAAATCACATAACTCATAATACATTTCGTCATCAAACATTAAGCGTGCGGACCCTACGAGTTCGAGAACTCTGTAGACATGACTGAGACACATGTCCGGTCAATAACCAATAGCCAAACCAGGATTCTCATATTGGTTCCTACATATTCTACGAAGATCTTTATCCGTCAAACCGCATAACAACATACGTTGTTCCCTTTGTCATCGGTATGTTACTTGCCCGAGATTCTATCATCGGTATCATCATACCTAGTTCAATCTCATCACCGGCAAGTCTCTTTACTCGTGCCTTAATGCATCATCTCATGACTAACTCATTTTTCACATTGTTTGCAAGGCTCATAGTGATGTGCATTACCGAGAGGGCCCAGAGACACCTCTCCGATACACGGAGTGACAAATCCTAATCTCGATCTATGCCAACTCAACAAACGCCATCGGAGACACCTGTAGAGCATCTTTATAATCACCCAGTTACATTGTGACGTTTGATAGCACACAAAGTGTTCCTCCGATATTGAGGAGTTGCATAATCTCATAGTCATAGGAACATGTACAAGTCATGAAGAAAGCAATAGCAATAAACTAAACGATCATAGTGCTAAGCTAACAGATGGGTCTTATCCATCACATCATTCTCCAAAGATGTGATCCCATTCATCAAATGACAAGACATGTCATTGGCTAGGAAACTTAACCATCTTTGATTAACAAGCAAGTGAAGTAGAGGCATACTAGGGACACTCTGTTTGTCTATGTATTCACACATGTACTAAGTTTCCGGTTAATACAATTCTAGCATGAATAATAAACATTTATCATGATATAAGGAAATATATATAACAACTTTATTATTGCCTCTAGGGCATATTTCCTCCAGTCTCCCACTTGCACTAGAGTCAGTAATCTAGATTACATAGTAATGATTCTAACACCCATGGAGTCTTGGTCATGATCATGTTTTGCTCGTGAGACTGGCTTAGTCAATGGGTCTACAACATTCAGATCCATATGTATCTTGCAAATCTATATGTCTCCCTCCTTAACTTGATCACGGATGGAATTTAAGCGTCTCTTGATGTGCGTGGTTCTCTTGTGAAATTTGGATTCCTTTGCCAAGGCAATTGCACCACTATTGTCAGAAAATATTTTCATTGGACCCGATGCACTAGGTATTACACCTAGATCGGATATGAACTACTTCATCCAGACTCCTTCATTTGTTGCTTCCGAAGAAGCTATGTATTACGCTTCACACATAGATCCCGCCACGATGCTCTTCTTAGAACTGCACCAACTGACAGCTCCACCATTTAATAAAAATACGTATCCGGTTTGTGACTTAGAGTCATCCGGACCAGTGTCAAAGCTTGCATCGACGTAATCGTTTACGACGAGCTCTTTGTCATCTCCATAAACGAGAAACATATCCTTAGTCCTTTTCAGGTATTTTAGGATGTTTTTTACTGTTGTCCAGTGATCCACTCGTGGATTACTTTGGTACCTCCCTGCTAAACTAATAGCAAGGCACACATCAGGTCTGGTACACAACATTTCATACATGATAGAACCTATGGCTGAAGCATAGGGAATGACTTTCATTTTCTCTCTATCTTTTGCAGTGGTCGGGCATTGAGTGTGATTCGACTTCACACCTTCTAAAACAGACAAGAAGCCTTTCTTTGCTTGATCCACTTTGAACTTCTTCAAAACTTTATCAAGGTATGTGCTTCGTGAAAGTCCAATTAAGTGTCTTGATCTATCTCTAAAGATCTTGATGCCCAATATATAGGCAACTTCATCGAGGTCTTTCTTTGAAGAATTCTTATTCAAGTATCCTTTTATGCTATTTAGAAATTCAGTATCATTTCCGATCAACAATATATCATCCACATATAATATCAGAAATGCTACAGAGCTCCCACTCACTTTCTTGTAAGTACAGGCTTCTCCAAAAGTCTGTAGAAAACCATATTCTTTGATCACACTATCAAAGCGTACATTCCAATTCCAAGATGCTTGCACTAGTCCATAAATTGATCGCTGGACCTTGCACATTTTGTTAGCACATTTTGGATTGACAAAATCTTCTGGTTGCATCATATACAACTCTTTCTTAAGATATCCATTAAGGAATGCAGTTTTGACATCCATTTGCCAAATTTCATAATCATAAAATGCGGCAATTGCTAACATGATTTGGACAGACTTAAGCATCACTATGGGTGATAAGGTCTCATCATAGTCAACTCCTTGAACTTGTCGAAAACCTTTCATAACAAGTCGAGCTTTGCAGACAGTAACATTACCGTCAGCGTCAGTCTTCTTCTTGAATATCCATTTATTCTCTATGGCTTGCCGATCATCGGGCAAGTCAACCAAAGTCCACACTTTGTTCTCATACATGGATCCCATCTCAAATTTCATGTCCTCAAGCCATTTCGCAGAATCTAGGCTCATCATCGCTTCCTCATAGTTCATAAGTTCGTCATGGTCAAGTAACATAACTTCCAGAACAGGATTACCGTACCACTCTGGTGCGGATCTTACTCTGGTTGACCTAAGACGTTCGATAGTAACTTGATCAAAAGTTTCATGATCATCATCATTAGCTTCCTCACTAATTTGTGTAGGAATCACTAGAACTGATTTCTGTGATGAACTACTTTCCAATAAGCAATAAGGTATAGTTACCTCATCAAGTTCTACTTTCCTCCCACTCACTTCTTTTGAGAGAAACTCCTTCTCTAGAAAGGATCCATTCTTAGCAACAAATATCTTGCCTTCAGATCTATGATAGAAGGTGTACCCAATAGTCGCCTTTTCGTATCCTATGAAGACACATTTCCCCGATTTGGGTTCGAGCTTATCAGGTTGAAGCTTTTTCACATAAGCATCACAGCCCCAAACTTTAAGAAACAACAACTTGGGTTTCTTGCCAAACCACAGTTCATATCGTGTCGGCTCAACAGATTTTGATGGTGCCCTATTTAACGTGAATGTAGTTGTCTCTAAAGCATAACCCCAAAATGAGAGCGATAAATCAGTAATAGACATCATAGATCACACCTTATCTAATAAAGCGCGGTTACGAAGTTCGGACACACCATTACACTTTGGTGTTCCAGGTGGCGTGAGTTGTGAAACTATTCCGCATTGTTTCAAATGAAGACCAAACTCATAACTCAAATATTCACATCCACGACCAGATCGTAGAAACTTAATTTTCTTGTTATGATGATTTTCCACTTCACTTTGAAATTCTTTGAACTTTTCAAATGTTTCAGACTTATGTTTCATCGAGTAGATATACCCATATCTTCTTAAATCATCTGTGAAGGTCAGAAAATAACGATACCCGCCGCGAGCATCAACACTCATCGGACCACATACATTAGTATGTATTATTTCCAACAAGTCTGTTGCTCGCTCCATTGTTCCGGAGAACGGAGTCTTAGTCATCTTTCCCATGAGGCATGTTTCGCAAGCATCAAGTGATTCATAATCAAGTGATTCCAAAAGCCCATCAGCATGGAGTTTCTTCACGCGCTTTACACCAATATGACCTAAACGGCAGTGCCATAAATAAGTTGCGCTATCATTATCAACTTTGCATCTTTTGGCATCAATATTATGAATATGTGTATCACTACGATCGAGATTCAATAAACCATTTACATTGGGTGTATGACCATAGAAGGTTTTATTCATGTAAACAGAACAACAAGTATTATGTGATTTAAATGAATAACCGTATCACAATAAACATGATCCAATCATATTCACACTGAATGCAAACACCAAATAACATTTATTTAGGTCCAATACTAATCCAGAAGGTAGAGGGAGTGTGCGATGGTGATCTTATCAACCTTGGAATTACTTCCAACACACATCGTCACCTCGCCCTTAACTAGTCTCTGTTCATTTTGCAACTCCTGTTTTGAGTTACTAATCTTAGCAACTAAACCGGTATCAAATACCCCGGGGTTACTATGAACACTAGTAAAGTACAGATCAATAACATGTATATCAAATATACCTTTGTTCAATTTTCCATCCTTCTTATCTGCCAAGTATTTTGGGTAGTTCCGTTTCCAGTGACCATTTCCTTTTGTAGTAGAAGCACTCAGTTTCAGGCTTGGGTCTAGCTTTGGGCTTATTCATGGGAGTGGTAACTTGCTTGCCATTCTTCTTGAAGTTCCCTTTCTTTTCCTTGCTCTTTTACTTGAAACTAGTGGTCTTGTCAACCATCAACACTTGATGCTTTTCTTGATTTCTACCTTCATCGATTTTAGCATCGTGAAGAGCTCAGGAATCATTTTCATCATCCCTTGCATATTATAGTTCATCACAATGTTCCAGTAACTTGGTGATAGTGACTAGAGAACTCTGTCAATCACTATCTTATCTGGAAGATAAACTCCCACCTGATACAAGCGATTGTAGTACTCAGACATTCTGAGCACATGCTCATTTGTTGAGCTATTCTCCTCCATCATGTAGGAAAAAATACTTGTCAGAGGTCTCATACCTCTCGACTCGGGCATGAGTCTAAATACCAATTTCAGCTCTTGGAACATCTTATATGCTCCGTAGTGTTCAAAATGTTTTTGAAGTCCTAGGTCTAAGCCATAAAGCATGGCGCACTAACTATCAAGTAGTCATCATACCGAGCTTGCCAAATGTTCATAACGTCTGCATCTGCTCCTGCAATAGGTCCATCACCTAGTGGTGCATCAAGTACATAATTCTTCTATGCAGCAATGAAGATAATCATCAGATCACGGATCCAGTCCGCATCATTGCTACTATCATCTTTCAACTTATTTTTATCTAGGAACATATCAAAAATAAATGGGGAGCTATAACGTGAGCTATTGGTCTACAACATAATTTGCAAATACTATCAGGACTAAGTTCATGATAAATTAAAGTTCATTAAATATTACTTAAGAACTCCCACTTAGATAGACATCCTTCTAGTCATCTAAATGATCACGTGATCCATATCAACTAAACCATGTCCGATCATCACGTGAGATGGAGTAGTTTTCAATAGTGAACATATCTATGTTGATCATATCTACTATATGATTCACGTTCGACCTTTCGATCTCAGTGTTCCGAGGCCATATCTGCATATGCTAGGCTCGTCAAGTTTAACCCGAGTATTCCGCGTGTGCAAAACTAGCTTGCACCCGTTGTATGTGAACGTACAGCTTATCACACCCGATCATCACGTGGTGTCTCGGCATGATGAACTGTAGAAACGGTGCATACTCAGGGAGAACACTTATACCTTGAAATTTAGTGAGAGGTCATCTTATAATTCTACCGCCGTACTAAGAAAAATAAGATGCATAAAGGATAAACATCACATGCAATCAATATAAGTGATATGATATGGCCATCATCATCTTGTGCCTTTGATCTCCATCTCCAAACCACCGTCCTCATCGGCTTGACACCTTGATCTCCATCGTAGCATCATTGTCGTCTCGCCAACTATTGCTTCTACGACTATCGCTACCGCTTAGTGATAAAGTAAAGCAATTACATGGTGATTGCAATTCATACAATAAAGCGACAACCATATGGCTCCTCCCAGTTGCCGATAACTTTGTTACAAAACATGATCATCTCATACAAAAATTTATATAATCATGTATTGACCATCACATCATGTCACATCACATCACAAGTTAGACATCCTCTACTGATAGGTGGGAACCCGATGAACGAGTTCACGCCCGAGGGTGGCCTGATCTTCATGTTGTAGTATCGAATCGGGAGGGATAACTAGCTGCAAGCAGCTGGGATAACTAGCTTTATACATGCCAAGGTTGGATGCAACCCGTACATTGGGGAAGGCTGGCTGAAGCTACAAGAACTCCAACCCGCTGTCCGGACAATCGCAGAACCACAAACTGGGACTAATCCACACAAAATGGCCAGAACCATAGAGCACGAACTAGGGGGAACCAGAGGCTCCTTCTCGTGAATCCGAATGAACTCACAAGAGCAAAGGTAGCAAGATCTCTTGGATCTCTCTAGCAGTCTTGCTGCATAAGCTTGTAGCTAAATGGTTTGACAAAAGTACTGAAGAGGATGGAGGAGATGGGGTTTAATAGCAGGGACAACCCCCCTTGGCTAGGTGTGAAAATGGTTTCAAAAGTAAACAGGTTTGCATGGCTTTCTAGGCGGAATAAGCAGTCAACTTTGGGAGTTGTTGGAGAGCTCCTCGGAAATTCTCGAAGCCTTGACAGCCTGGACACCTTCCACAAGAATGACTACAACTTTCGACTCACAACTTCAAATGATGTGAGGTTTTTTGCATTGAAAAGATAATTTGATGTAGCTTGTGTTGATGTACCCCTACAGCCCGATCTCTCCACCACATGGGTGTGGCACACCAAAACACCAGAGGTAAAAACTGACAACATCAGCTTCACTTGAAACTTGTTTCCTCCAAACTTGTTCCTCCAAACTGGTTGCTTCAAGAGCTCATAGGTTGTTGGGTTTCTTCCATGTGATACCTAAGTTCAACCAACAACAATGGAGATGAAATCATAGTTATGTCATCAAGGTTACAAGGTAAACTTAGGTTAGAGTTCACCTGGTCACTTATTAGTTTGGCGCGACTTCTTGTGATTAGACATATAATTGTTGGAGACTTGTCGATGATTGTGGTGTCCTCATCATCTACTTTGTTGTTGCAAGTTTTACGTGGCTGCAACGGGCTTAGCAAGAACCGTTCTTACCGATGCATCAAAAACCACAACAATTTTTTGTCATGTGTGTTGTTTTAACCTTCAACAAGCACCGGGCGTAGTCACACTTGATTCAACTAAATTTGGAGAAACAGACACCCACTAGCCACCTGTGTGCGAAGCACGTCGGTAGAACCAGTCTCATGAATGCAGTCATGTAATGTCGGTCTGGGCCTCTTCATCCAACAATACCGCCGAATCAAAGTATGACATGCTGATAAGCAGTATGACTATTATCGCCCATAACTCTTTGTGTTCTACTAGTGCATATAACATCTACACATCGACCTGGCTCGGAACCCACTATTAGGGAACAAAGTATTTCAAAAAAATTCCTATGTTAACGCAAGATCTATCTAGGAAACGCATAGCAACGAGTGGGGAGAGTGTGTTTATGTACCCTCATATACCGAAAGTGGAAGCGTTAAGTAACGCGGTTGATGTAGCCGAACGTCTTCGCGATCCAACCGATCAAGTACCGAATGGACGGTATCTTCGTGATCTGCACACGTTCAGCTCGGGCATAATACAATTCTAGCATGAATAATAAAAATTTATCATGATGTAAGGAAATATAAATAACAACTTTATTATTGCCTCTAGGGCATATTTCCTTCAAAAATGCAGACATGGGGAGGAGAGAGTGTATGTTTGTGATGGCTAGTGAGAGATAGTCATACTTAGGGGGGGAGTGCATGCTCCTATGATGGAGTGATGGATTATGGTACTTAGGGGGGAGTGCGTGCTCCTATGATGGAGTGAGAGATTATGGTACTTAGGGGGGTGCATGTCACATAGAGTGAGAACAAGAGCGGGGAGTGTTAGATGGGTCTACGGAGAACGAGCGAGATATGTGTATTTGTGAACCAGGTAGATATAAAGTTTGAGAGAGATCAAGGAGCCCTGATACGGTTGAGTGGTGTGTCAGATAGCTGAGAGGGGGAAAGAGATATTCCATTCACTCTATAATGCACTACATATAAATTTTTTAGAAGTCGAACTTTGTAAACTTTGACCAGGTTTACGCAAATATTATTTATATCTACAATACCAAAGATAAACCATACGAAACTACATCTCATGATGAATATAATGATATATGTTTCCATTCTACATGTATATGTTTTTCTCCACGTACATGGTCAAACTTTGTGATGTGACTTTTCAATAAATCTATATGCTATGGACCAAAGAGAATGCCTAAGTCGAGAGAGATCAAGTGCGTGTGAGGGAGAATGGGTGAGTGTGCAAAAAGAGTATGTGTGTGAAAGAGAAAGGGACAACAAACGATAAATTAGACAGAGTGTGTTGTAGGGTGAAAGCCTAGAGGGGATCTTTTCACACTTGGAGGGGGGAAAGAGGAATAATACTCAATAACACAAGGAACAAATCACTCAAACAAACCCAAATAACACATCCACCAGAGTAGCATACATGAGATCCACAAGTATACAAGCACAAATCAAGGAAAATAGCAGTAGGGTAAAGTTCTTCCCACTCCTGGGAGATGAGGTCTTGATGTTGATCTTCAAGAGGAGGCCTTGATAATCCAAAGGATTCTTCCCAAGGTGGGGGCTTGATCTCCAAGAGGAGGGGATACAAGGAGCAAAGCTCTCTAGTTTCTATCAAAACTTTGCTATCCTGTCAAATGAGCTAGGGGAGGATTTTATATAGCCTTGGGATGAATTGTGAGGGGGAGGGGAATACAAGGGCCAAAAGACCCAAAATGCACGCAGGTAACAGAGGGGTCCGGGCACCTGGGGTAAAGGGGCCCGGGCACCCGGACCGGATAGAGGCGCGCGCTCAGGTGAGGCCAGGCACCCAGGGCAGCAACGGCCGGGCACCCGGACTGGGCAGGGGGGCGGCTGGAGCTGGGGCGAGCACTCGGGTTTGGTGGCCCGGGTACCCGAGAGGGGCTGGAGCGGCTGGGCCGGGCACCCGGGGCCATTTGGTCGGGCACCTGGGCGGCCTCAACCAGCACGAAGAAGTGCCCGGTCACCCGGGGCCATCCAGGCTGGGCATCCGGGGTGCATAGGGGCTCTCCTAGCCGGCCGGCCGGGTACCCGGGGGGTCCAGTGGCTCTACGTCTTCGTTTCCTTCTCCTTCCTTCTTCTCCTCAGGTGCTATGGTATCCATCCTTGCTTCCTCATGTGCTTCTCCTTCGTACCTAAGGATGCACACCATTTCCGCTTGAGGTATGACCCGATTCATATGTGATTCCGAATGAAACTCGAAGAGGAAAGAATTGACCTCGTTCTCGATGGCACGGGCACGAGCTCTTGTCATCGGTCCCCTTTGTGCTTGAGGTGGCGATTGGACATCCATGGGGATGGTCGTGGGATGCTCCACATCATGTCCCCCCTTTGGAGAGATCCGGCCACGGATCATGATCGTCATCACCATGGTACTCGCCCATGTCCTTGACATTGAAGATGTCGCTTACGTTGTAGTTTTCACATGGAATGTAGATCTTGTAAGCGTTGTTGTTGTAGCGTGCGAGCACCTTGAAGGGTCCATCAGCTCTCGAAAGTAGCTTGGACTTTTGCTCCTTGGGGAAATGGTCCTTGCGGAGATGTGACCATACTAGATCTCCCGGTTGAAACACCATCGGTGACTTGTTGATGTTGAGCTTGGAGGCAAGGCGGTGTACTTGATGCTTAATCGTGGAATGTGTTTCTTCATGCATCTTCTTGAGGTAGGTGGCTATTGCGCTAGCGTCTGTGTTCACTCATTCTTGTAGCGGTAGAGGAAGGATGTCCAATGGCGACAAAGGGTTGAAGTCGTAGACAACCTCGAAGGGGGACTTGCTAGTGGTGGAGTGTCTTGCATGGTTGTAGGCGTACTCGGTGATGCCAAGCACTCCTCCCACTCGTTGATTCTTCTTGATCAACACATGTAGGAGAGTAGTGAGCGTTCGGTTGGTGACTTCCGTTTTGCTATCGGTTTGAGGATGATAGGCCATGGAGAAGAGTAGTTTGATTCCGAGCATGGCGCATAGCGTCTTCCAAAAGTAGCTTAAGAACTTGACATCTCGGTCCAATACAATTTTCTTTGGCACTCTGTGTAACCTCAAGATTTCCCTAAAAAAATATTTGCAACATGTGAAGCCTCGTTTATATTATTGTATGGGATAACATGAGCCATTTTAGAGAATCGGTCTACAACAACAAATACGGAATCCATGCCATTTTGAGTCTTAGGTAATCCATGCTAATATCTTCCATGTAAACCATGGGATTGAGATTGTGACTTAGCTTTGCGACATGTAGAGCACCGGTTGGTGAAGCGTGAGACATCGCGGAACATTTTGGGCCAAAAGTAGTTCTTGGAGAGCGTGGCAAAAGTCTTGTTGTGTCCAAAGTGTCCCATGATTCCGCCTCCATGAGCTTATCACAAAATTAACAAACGAAGAGAAAACTCAGGAATGCATAGTTTGTTAGCTCTCATTAGATAACCTATTTGATATATTATCATTCCCAAGATGTATGAGTCACACACTTAGCAAAAGGAGTAGAAAAAGTCACATCATGCTCATACAAACCTTTGATATGATAAAATCCAACAACATTCAATTCAAGTTGAGTAATTAACATGCATTTGCGGGAAAGAGCATCCGCCACAACATTCTCTTTGCCATTAATGTACTTGTTCACATAAGGGAAAGATTCAATAAATTCACTAAATTTAGCATGCCGTTTATTGAACTTGGTTTGGCCTTTAAGGTACTTAAGTGTCTCATGATCGATATGTATGACAAACTCATTTGGTCTAAGATAATGCTACCAAACATGCAACACATGCACTAAAGCATACAATTCTTTGTCATAGATGGGATAATTAAGTTGAGCACCGGAAAGTTTTTCTCTAATGGCTCGTTTTTCTTGCATCAAAACTCCACCAATTCAATTACCACTAGCATCACAATGAACCTCAAAAGTTTTGTCAAAGTTAGGCAAAGAAAGAATCGAAGCATGAGTGACCAAGGATTTGAGCTCATCAAATGCGGTAGATTGCAAAGGTCCCCAAACAAAGGGTGCATTTTTCTTACTCAAGGCATGCATACGATGCGAAAGTAGTGCTAAAGTCTTTCACAAAGCAACGATAGAAACCCGAAAGGCCAAGAAAACTACGCACTTGTTGTAAATTTGTGGGTTGTGGCCAAGTTTTAATCTCTTCAATTTTAGACTCATCAACATGGACAACCTTTGAAGAAACAACGAATCCCAAGAAAACAAGCTAGTCAACACCAAAAGTGCATTTTTTGATGTTGGCATAAAGATGTTCCTTGCGAAGAGTTCGCAAAATGGCCCTAACATGATTTACATGATCTTTGATGGATTTGCTAAAAAACAAGTGTGTCGTCAAAGTAGACCACAACAAACACTCCAATGTAAGGACGGAGCACGAAATGCGTAAGACGCATGGAAGTATTGTGAGCTTCCGATAAACCCATAGGCATAACTAACTACTCGTACAAGCCAAATTTAGTTTTGAAAGCGGTTTTCCATTCATCACCTTCTTGAATGTGTATTTGGTAATAGCCACTTTTAAGATCAATTTTTGAGAAAATGGTTGCACCGCTAAGATCATCTAGCATATCATCAAGGCGAGGAATGGGGTGCCTATAATGAATGGTGATAGCATTGATGGATCTACAATCGGAGCACATGCGAAAACTGCCATCTTGCTTAGGCACAAGTATAACCGGAACGACACAAGGACTTAAGCTTTCACATACATGACCATTGTCGATGAGTTCTTGGACTTGCCGCTGAATCTCCTTAGTTTCTTCAGGATTGAGGTGGTAGGGAGCCTTGTTCGGAAGAGGTGCGCCGGGGATGAGGTCGATCCGGTGTTCAATTCCACGTAAAGGAGCAAGACCGGGAGGTAGCTCCTCGAGTAAGACATCCTCGAATTCCTACAAGAAGTTAGATAACACTAGAGGAAGAGGATTAGGATTGTTAGTTTTTTCCACCTCATCTTTGCATAGTAGGACATAGTGGATGACACTCGATGGGTTCTCACACACTTCTCTCATCTCTCTTTTTGTGGCTACGAGGACTAAGTTTTTCTCTCTTGGAGAAGAGTCGCTCAATTTGGGTTTGTGGCGCTCACTTTCATCATGGTGGTTCACTCTCTCACTAGTATCTCCATGATGTGTGGAAGCTTGCTTGTGAGCGATCACTTTCCTCGGGGACATTGGTCGTAGTACGTACTCCTTGCCCTTCATCTTGAAGCTATAGTGGTTATTTCTTCTGTTGTGGATGACGCCGCGGTCGAATTGCCAGGGTCTTCCCAAGAGAAGATGGCACATGACATAGGAACCAAGTCACGCTCCATGGTGTCCTCATAGGCGCCGATCTTGAAAGAAACTTGCACCGTATGCTCCACTTGAATAGTGCTAGAGTCGCTTAGCCATTGCACCTTGTAGGGATGAGGGTGCTTCTTCTTGACCAATTGCAGCTTGGAACATAGCTCTTCACTTGCCAAGTTGTGACAACTTCCTCCGTCGATGATGACTTTCACGGAACGCCCGTTGATGTCGGCCTTTGTGTGGAAGATGTGGCACCGTTGGTCTTCTTCTTGGTGGTGTTGGAGTGTCAAGACCTTGGAGACCACGAGAGAGGGACTTGAATTGTTGTCACAAAACACATGATCATATTTATCTTCGTTCACGCGCTGGTGCATGGCCACGTGCTCTAGGGCTTCCATTTCTTCGTCACTCATCGAGTCGTATGTGCCATAATTTTTGAAGATCATGGTTCGCTTGTTGGTTCATTCGAAGGACTTGTGTCCTCAGCCACCACATGTGAAGCACTTGAAAGAACTTGTCTTGACAGGGTTATTCGGTGGCGCCGAAGATGAGGGAGTCTTGGATTTGTAGGTACTCTCCGGAGGATGAGTAGAGGAAGGCGTAGCTTGCTTGGAACTTGACTTGTCGCCGGTGCTTGGTGATGCTCTAGTTGAGGTAGGAGGTGCCGAAGTCGTGGGAGCTTGAGAGTAGGAGCCATAGGTCTTGTACGTGTACTTAGCGTATTTGAAATCATCTTGCACTTGTCGCTCGGCCTTGGTCGCATGATGAACTAGCTCGAGAAGGTTTGAGTATGGTTGAAGTTCGGCAATCCACTTGATTGGGTGGTTGAGGCCGTTCAAGAAGCGTGCCATAGTTTTCTTGTCATCTTCCTTGACATTGGCTCGTATCATGGCAACCTCCATTTCTTGGTAGTATTCTTCCACCGTCTTCGTGCCTTGGTTGAGGAGTTGTAACTTCTTGAAGAGATCACGGGTGTAGTGTGCACGAAGCGAGCTCTCATGACATCCTTCATTTCCATCCAAGTTGTGATTGGTGGTTCACCTCTTATTTGTCGTTGCTCGATCACTTGTTCCCACCAAATGAGGACGTAGTCTTGAAACTCAAGGGAGGCCATGGCGATCTTATTTTCCTCGTCGTAGTTGTGATGGCGGAATATCTTATCCACCTTCAAGGCCCATGAGATATTTTCTTCGGGATCATTGCTTCCGGAGATCTTGGGCATGGTGAAATTGAGCTTGCCGTAGCGGAGTTCTTCATCACAATGGCGAGTTTGATATCGCTCTTTCCATGGAGGAAGGTCCTCAAATGGTTTTTCCTCAAGATGCCGCTCTTGGCGTGGAGGTGCGTCTTGAAGCACTTGTTCCACTTGGTGTCGTTCTTGTCGTGGAGGAGGACGAGGAATATGTGCTTGGTTTCGCCTTTCTTGTTGCTCTTCACGTTGGGCGGCTTCTTCTTGTCATGCTTGACAAAGTGCTTCCTCTTGTTCATGCACATGGCGATAACGCTCTTCGACGGCTCTAGTGGCGTCACGGAGTGCACGTTGTGCTTCACGACACTCTTGTTCTTGTCAGAGTGCATCACCATCTTGAGGTACTTGATGTTGCACTTGTGGAGGTATTTGCTCTCGCTCCATTGCTTCTTGTTCTTGTCATCGCACCCTATCAAGTGCTCGAACTCGATCTTGTAAGCCATTGCCATGGAATGGGTTTTCTTGAGCTTGGTGATCTTGAGGATCATCACGTCGAGGAAAGCGAGCTCATGGAGGACTTGCTTCGTAAGAGAAATAGTCCGAAGATTGCCGACTTGAGCGGTGGCTTGAGTGGTGCCATCTTGACGAAGATGTCAACGAAGACGGGCGTCTCATGATCATATTGCATAATTCTTCCAATTGTGTGGTGAACTTGGCGTCGATGGAGTCGCGGTTTCTTGCTTCCGATTGCCGAAGGTCGGTGGCGAGTTGCTCCATGCGTTCACCCAAGGCTTCACTTTCTTGATGGAGAGAACATTGCACGATGAAGAGGTGGCTCTTGGCAGTCATGATCATCACCTTGCTCCTCGAAAAGTGGGTTCGCCGATGAACTTGGCCTATCCATCATAAACAAGTGGGGTGAGTAGGAAAATGAGAGAACAATACCGAAGTTACCTTTTCCGAGGATTGAGGTTGTATCAAGTGTCACTCAATGTAATGCCACAATAGGAGAATTGGTACCGGGTTTGTTTCTCACACCTAGACAAGTAAAGCTTATGGAGTAGCTCGGTTAGCATGGTGGCAAAAATTTCAAGCAAATGTTAGTCAAGATATCGATAACGTTGAGAAGGTTCACAAAATTGCAAGTAAGGTAAATAGATCAAGCCCAAGAATATCACTAGGAACACACACATGGAACATAGATGGGATCCGCAGAACCAAGGAGTGATCTCAAAATGTTAAACCATGCTCTCATTGTATGTCCCAGCCCTAGAGTTTGATTGCAATTAGTTTTATAAGAATCCTTGCATCATGTCTATATTTGTTTGAAACTTGAAATGGGGATTGCCTAAACCCCTAACATCAAAGGAATTCACTAGGTTCACCTAAAATATTTTCAGTAAATCCAAATGGCTTTCAAAAATGTTCATCATTTATGGAAAATGCTGTAAACAGTAACCAGAGGTCATGCACATTTTTCCATGACCTATTTGGGCTCTGAATTAAATCATACTCTATTTGCATCTGGACATTTTAATGCTATAAAATATTTTAAATGTCCAAATAATAATAAACTTAAATGTTTACTATTGGATATATTCCAAACAGTGGGCTTGAGCAAGTTTCATGATTTCTGAAATGTGCCTAAGTATTTTTAATAAAGCCCAAACACTACAGAAGAAATAGAAAAACAGAAAAGAATTAGAAAGAGAGAGAGAGAGAGAGAGAGAGAGAGAGAGAGAGAGAGAAAACCCACCTGAGGTTTTCCTGCGCAGCCCACCTGGTGGCCCACTTACCTGGCCCAGCCCACCAAAGCCGCCACCGTCTCCCACCTCGCGCGAGAAGGACGTGAGGCGTGTGACCACCGCGCACCAGCACGCGCCCGGCCACCTCCTCCCTCCCTGCCTGCCTGGCTCCTCCTCGACGCGTCCGGATGACGCCACGCTATCACCAGAGCCGTCTGGCTCTAATTCTCTCTCCCTCGAATGCTCTCCCCCTCCTCTATTCTCCTCACTGAACACGCCCACCGCCGCCGACGAGAACCACCGTGGCCACCGTCCACCCCTCGCCTTGCCGAAGCATCCAGAAGGACCGGCGTCATCTCCTTCATCGTCTACACCAGTCCGTTCGACCGCGGGAGCACCACAGCGACGTTTCGGCCTCATATTCAACCTCGGGCACCCGAGCTCGCCTTCGGTCGATTCGGCACCGCCAGGACCTCCTTGGGCTTGCTGACCTCCTCTTCGGCATCGCTGTGAGCTCCCGCTCCAAACCCCTCTCTTCCCCGCCTCTTTTGCACCGCGTAGCCCTAGTTTCATCGAAGCCGACAGCTCCTCACCGCCGGCCATGCCGCCACCGCGGCTACGGCCACACAATCTTGCCTCTGAGCATGTCAACGCACTTAGTGATTCTCCAGGAGCTTGAATCACCTACCCGTTAGGCCTGCCCTGCATCGTAGCCGCATCCCCGTGCACAACCGAACTCCGGCCGCCGCCCAACTTGCCACCACCGCCACAGACCACCCCAGGTCCAGCCACCACCACCATCGGATGCACCCTGCTGCGAGCGTTCCAACGCGCCCGACCGCGCGACCTCTCGTCGCCGGAGTTGGCAGGATGGGCAACCCCGCCATGTCCCGATTAGCACCGGCGGCTAACCGCCGTTTTGGATAATGTGGACACGTCATTAGCGGCTAATTGACCCACTAACTAACCCCTGGCTCACTGATATGCAGGTCCTACTGCCTAACTAACCAGCTAACAAATATAGTTTAAGTTTAATCTAAACACAGTGGCCCCACGCGTCGGCGTCGACCTTGCTAACGTGGCTGTTGACCGGACCCACCTGTCCGTGACACTAAATGTCACAGGGTCACTAACCAGTGGGTCCCACTAGTCAGGTTTGACCCGAACCGTGCCCCGCTGACGTCATGGTGATGTCAGGCTGACGCAGTAATCCTTTTCTAGAATTTAAATAAATCTTAAATGATTTGTTTAATTTAGAAAATATCCAAAACATTGAAAAATCATAGAAATTAATCTATATCTCCAAATGAAATAAGTTATATATGAAAAATTGTCAGAAAAATTCAAGGAATCTGTTTATGGCATTTGAATGCATGTTTGAACAACCTTAGGTTGCTGTATATGGCAATTTGCATAATTGACATTTAAATAAGCACACATGGAATTTGAATTTGAACCCTTGGTTCAAACCAACTTCATTTAACCTAGTTTCTAGTTGCATTAGCTCAAACCACAGCATATTGCCATGTCATGATCATGCATCATATTGTGGCATTGCATTGATTGTGTTTCCTCTATGTTGTCGGTATTTGTCTCTCCTCGGTAGACGTTGTTCCGACAATGAGATCGATGACACCGATGAAGAACTATACTATCTTCAGAAGTGCCAGGCAAGCAAAACCCCCTTGTTCATTCCAATACAGTCCCACTCTCTCGCTCCTGCTCTCTTTTACTGCATTAGGACAACAATGATTCAACTGTTACATGATGTGGTAGTTGAACCCCTTTCCTCTGCATGACCTGTCATTGCCACAGTAAATAGATGAAACCCACTAGCATGAGTAGGAATTGTTTGAGCCCTGATGTGCCTACTCATTCATGCTTGTTGTCATGCCTGCTACTACTTAGAGTTGAGTCAGGTCTGATTCATCGAGAATGAATTGTAATGTGGTGAACATGTCCTACTGTGTGAGCTAAGTGTGTGAACACGATTTGGTAAAGGTAGCGGTGAGATGCCATGTAGGAGTACATGGTGGGTTGTCTCATTGAAACCGTCCTCAGGAACTGAGTTATGTGTTTGTGATCCATGAACAGCTACTACCACTCATTGGGATCCTTAATTGACCCTCCCGACTTATTAACCGCCCTTGTCCTCTGTCCAGGAGATGGAACTAGTTTCTGGTGTTTGTAGGATATGTGTTGGAGGCCGTGCATAGCACTGACCCTAGGGGTGGGCTATGATGCGGTAGATACACCATGCCATGGTGTACTGGGTGCCTGTTTGGTGTCTCGGGAACCCTGCACACATCGTTTGGGGTTGTGAGCAAAACTCTGGCCGGATCTCCTCGCGGATGGAACCTGAATAGGCGATAAACCTGGACTAGAGACTTGTGTGGTTAGTCAGGTCGTGGCCGACTCCCTTGCCAGGCTTCCGCTTGAAGGTTGCCGAGATACACGACGTGTACATGGTGGTAAGTGGCGAGAGTATGTGTGAAGAGGTACACCCCTGCAGTGTTTTAAATGATCTATTCGAGTAGCCGTGTCCGCGGTAAAGGACTTCTGGGTTGCCTGTACAGTTCATAGATAACTTGAAGTGGATACTCTAAAATGCGCAAGATAAGCGTGAGTGCTATGGATGGCGTTCTCGCAGGTAGATGGGAGCGGATCCATAGTGGTGTATTGATTGGTGAATATGTGGACTCGTGTGCGCCACCTCAAAAGAGTTGCTTGCAGTCGTAGTTTAGGTTAGCCACTGAGTCAAAGCTGGCTTGCTGCAGTTAAACTCCACCACCCCCTTTGTTGATACCGATGCATATGTAGTTAGTTCTGATGTAAGCCTTGCTGGGTACATTTGTCCTCACGTTTTCCTATTTTATGGTTTGCAGAGAGACGTCAGCCTCTCTAGTAGTTCCGTGTGGACTTTGACGTTTAGCTTGATACCTCAGCTACGATCTTGTGCCCTCGGCTGGATCTGGTAGATAGTCAGGCTTCTCAGCCTTCTTCATTTGTAGTTGTCTGTACTCAGACAAGTTAAGCTTCCTCATGTTCTTGTTGCTTGTATGCTCTGTATGTTGGGGTCATGAGACCCATGTTTGTAATGCTTGGCTCCTCGGAGCCTAATGAATAAATACTTGAGTCTTAGAGTTATGTTGTGATGCCATGTTGTATTTACACATGTCGAGCATATTGTGTGTATGATTGAAATGCTTGGTTTGTGTGGGATCCGACAACCTAGTTGTGTATCCTTGGTAGCCTCTCTTATGGGGAAATGTAGTCTTGTGCTTCCCTGAGCCATAGTAGTCCGCTACAGCTCGGTTCACCAGAGTCCTGCTAGCCACACTACTGCTCCGGAACACTTAACTGGCCGGCATGTGATTCACTTCGTTCCTGTGTCTGTCCCTTCGGGGAAATGTCACATGGTGACATCCAGAGTCCTGCCTAGCCTGCTACAGCCCGGGTTCCCGGAGTCCTATTAGCCCAGTGCTACAGCCCGGATTCGCACGCTGCTGACCGACATGCTCAATGTTGATTCATGTATGCCTGTCCCCGTAAGTTAGTGCCACTTTGGGTTCACGACTAGTCATGTCGGCCCGGGTTCTTTGTCATATGGATGCTAGCGACACTATCATATACGTGAGCCAAAAGGCGCAAACGGTCCAGGTTCAGGAAAGGTGGCACCCGTGGGAATACTGTGCATGAGGCCGCAAAGTGATATGATGTGCTACATGCTAGATCGATGTGACTTAGGATCGGGGTCCTGACAGCTTTGGTATCAGAGCCTGACTGCCTGTAGGATTACCAAGCCAAACTGGTCGAAGTCGAGTCTAGAAATGCTTTAGTTATATAAGGGAATTGATTGTGGAAGGGAACGTAAGGCTCTTTTTACTCCTTTACCTTATGCCCTTGTGATCTGAGTCATCCTCTTCCTTTCTATGGGGATTAAGAACTAGGCCTTCTCATCTATCTATCAGGATGACAAGATACTATGATAGAGACTTATAGGATTGATGGATTTAAGCCCTAGTTCAGTTTCTACTACTTTCGTGTGTTCGTAGTTGGTCTCGAAACCTTGATATTGTGCTTCTGAGTGGTCATGCCACTATTTTGCAGGATGTCTCAAATCTTTTTGAACATTTACATCCATTATGCTGTCCGAGTCATCCCAGGTTTCTAGATAGTCTGATGCATTTGCAAATTTCTTCTTTCCATTCCTGATGTCCCTTTGGGCCAGTTCAACCACACTAATCGGTGAGTTGAGGTACTCTATTGCTCGACATATATGTTGGAGCTATTATTATGACGCTACGTGTTTTAGGGAGTCACCTAGTAATCTAGCCATGCTTTGTATCCCTAGTGTGATGATTCTGCCCATTATTCTCGAAAGCATCCCTTGATGCATTCTATTCTTGGGTTCTTGAACCCGAGATTCACCCTACTTCATGTTGTTAGTATTTACTAGTTCCCTTAAGATATTAGTAACCTTTGCGATAGTCCTCGAGGTCCACGGTATTTCCTTCTTCCAAATACCATGAACTGCATATGGCAGAAGTTCTTTTGAACCCAAAGATCACAACCAGAGTGCTCTTGACGAGTTCTCGATTATATATTGTTACTCTGCCAGTTCTACCTCTCTGCATGGGTTATCCGAAAGAAACCTGTTGAACTTGGTTCGACATACTAATCTATGCATCCACAACTCAGAAAGTTATATGTTCCTTTGAGTTGCCCCTCTTTAGTTGTATTCTGACCCTCGTCCATCAATTGATAGTCAAGAGTGGTTGTGCATTCGTGTTATCAATGCTTATTATTCTTGTGGTCCATTGAGCCGTTCTATTTCAGAATGACTAGGAGAAACAAAGTCCAGTACCTCATCCATATCTAGGATTGGGTCAAAGCAGTTGTATTCCGTAGATCAAAATGCCAATCCAGCTTTTAATTCTGTTCTACCCTGAAGTATTGCCCTCTTTATGTCAGGAATATCACAGGAATTGCACAACCTCCTATGGACTCTTGATACATTGATACTTCTCGCCATCATTATTCATTCCTCAGTTCCGTGTTGTTGTAATCGGAATGCCGACAAGTAAACTGTGATGTGAAATCAATACTCCTAGCAACCCCGTTGCTTGGTAGATAATGGACAATAAACTCATTCTTAGCGTGTTGGTTATTGTTTTATCATTCTAAGATTGATCGTGCTTCCTAGTCCATATTTCTCGTGCACCCTTCGATCAACGAGTTAGGATTGTGTAATCCATCACTCTGCTGATCACATCGTCTTGCCCTGAAAAGCAAGATTGTTCTCGATCTTAATAACATGTCGGTGGATCGTGATTTTCCAAATATCTTCTTGGAAGTACCACCAGGTTGTCCCCTGACCGATATGTTGAATTTGTGATCAAGTTTGTTTTCCAATAAACCACTCTTTCTCCAAGAATCTGTGTTGCATACCCCTGAGCTAGTTGGTTAAGCCAAACAACAACTTGGAGAGTCGGAAGATACAAGTTTGCCTGACTTAGTTCATGTTAGGGGATATCGTTTTGTGTGTGTGTGTGTGTGTGTGTGTGCTGAAGAAAGATAATATCTTCATCGATTGGTACTTGTGATCAGTTGTTGGACCTATTCTTGTATCAAAACTTTGATTTGAGTATGGGCTATCATCAAATCAAATCAGAACCAACGGTGTTCATAATGTTGTCTTACTCGTGGTTGATCCCTCGATCATACACCATTATATCTTTTGGGTCTGACCAATGCTATCACTTGTTCACAAAATTATGGAATTCCATCTCCATGGAATCTTGGCTGAATTGTTGTTCAGCCATCAGCAACACTGCTACCTTCTCCATGATTTGTGTTGAACATCCAGCTAGTAATGGAAACTTTATAAGCATTATCTTCATGTTCTGTTCATGAAGCATATGTTTGGATGGAAGTAGCGACTTCCTCTAAGTTCACGTGCAATCGATGCAAGTCGCCGCCGTGAATTCGAGAAAGCTTGTTTTTGCTTCCTCTGGAATCATCCCAAGTCATTCATGCATATGTGTGAAGTATCCTGTGGTTTGGAGACTTGCAACCTTCATTCCATATGTTCGCTAGCACCCCAAGCCACTGATTGACTTCTTCAAGGAAAAGAAGTCTAGCGCGTGTAAAGACTTCGAAATCCTTGATGATGGATCCTAACCTGAACTCGATAGTGTTTTATTATAAGACTACTATGTGGTCATTCTTGTCTTGGGCAACATGTTCACATGTATGTAGCAGAACCAACTCATATTTTGGAGCTTGCTATCGTAGTTCACTCCCCCAGAATCTCGCAACGTCATCTCATCGATTTTTGTTGCAAACTTTCATTTTTCTTTCTGGACTTGATGAGTCTGAAATGTCCTAACACCAACCAGATCTGAATCTCAGGTAGATATGATGGTTGGAACATTTCCGACATTTGCATTTTGTTCCCAGCTTGCACCGCCTTGTGCCAATCCCCCTTGGATTGCCCTTCTCAGCAATTGTTGTTCAGGATCATCTTCAGAGGTGGTCCTACCATGGGTCCCATCCATTTCCGATGATAAGCAAAATCATCCGTCGCGTTATCTTCAACAAGGTAGTCCACATCATCCATTCAAATCCGGATATGCCATTCCTTTGAACTCCGCCAAACGATCGATTGTGATTGCCTTAGGCTGGTATAAAGAGTTTCAATGATCTAGACATCAAATGAAATTCTTTTTGCCATATAAGGGAATAACTCTACGAGTCACCTTCCCCAAGGTGCCCCATTGTGGAATCATGGCAGTTAACTACTCGCTACGTCGTGATCGAGCGTGGATTTGTTGCCTACCTAGTGGACCTTCGTCATATGTTACACCCCATCCCCCCGAATGTATGTTTCGTGTCTCAGCTCAAGAGATGTTTTATATCTCACCCTAAGAGTTGATCTTGAGTTGCCCGATCTTCGAGAAGATCGATTCCGGTAGAGTTCCTGTCCGTCGTCATCGTGTTGGATGAAGATCTTGAAAGGAAGGATGCCAAGATCGATCTGAAGCAATGGATCATGAAGATCATGTTAGCTTGTACCCCCTCTGTCTTCTTACCTCACATCTTGAATCTCGGGACGAGATTCCTGTTTAGTGGGGGTGAGTTGTCACAGCCCTAGAGTTTGATTGCAATTAGTTTCATAAGCATCCTTGCATCATGTCTATATTTGTTTGAAACTTTAAATGGGGACTGCCTAAACCCCTGGCATCAAAGGAATTCACTAGGTTCACCTAAAATATTTTCAGTAAATCCAAATGGCTTTCAAATATGTTCATCATTTATGGAAACTGCTGTAAACAGTAATCAGAGGTGATGCACATTTTTCCATGACCTATTTGGGCTCTGAATTAAATCATACTCTATTTGCATTTGGACATTTAAATGCTATAAAATATTTTAAATTACCAAATAATCATAAACTTAAATGTTTACCGTTGGATATATTCCAAACAGTGGGCTTGAGCAAGTTTCATGATTTTTGAGTGTGCCTAAGTATTTTTAATAAAGCCCTGACACTACAGAAGAAATTGAAAAACAGAAAAGAATTAGAAAGAGAGAGAGAGAGAGAACTCACCTGAGGTTACCTGCGCAGCCCACCTGGTGGCCCACTTACCTGGCCTAGCCCACCAGAGACGCCACCGTCTCCCACCTCGCGCTAGAAGGACTCGAGGCGTGTGGCCACCGCGCACCGGCACGCGCCCGGCCACCTCCTCCCTCCCTGCCTTCCTAGCTCCTCGTCGACGTGTCCGGACGCCGCCACGCGATCCGCACAGCCGTCTGGCTCTCCCTCTCTCTCCTCCGAACGCTCTTCCCCTCCTTTGTTCTCCTGACCGAACGCGCCCGCCGCCGCCGACAAGAACCACCGTGGCCACTATCCACCCCTCGCCTTGCCGAAGCATCCAGAAGGACCGGCGTCGTCTCCTTCATCGTCTACACCAGTCCGTTCGACCGCGGGAGCACCGTAGCGATGTTTCTGCCTCGTCTTCAACCTCGGGCACCCGAGCTCGCCTTTGGTTGATTCGGCGCCGCCAGGACCTCCTGGGGCTTGCTGACCTCCTCTTCGGCATCGATGTGAGCTCCCGCTCCGAACCCCTCTCTTCCCCGCCTCTTTTGCACCGCGTAGCCCTAGTTTCACCGGAGCCGATAGCTCCTCGCCGCCGGCCATGCCGATACTGTGGCTACGGCCATGCAAGCTTGCTTGCGAGCACGTCAACGAAGTCAGGGAGTCCCCAGGAGCTCGAATCACCCGCCGGTTAGGCCTGCCCTGCACCGTAGCCGCAACCCCGTGCACACCCGAACTCCGGCTGCCGCCCAACTCGCCGCCACCGCCACAGACCACCCCAGGTCCAGCCACCACCACCATCAGATGCGCCCTGCTGCAGGCGTTCCAACGCGCCCGGCCGTGCGACCTCTCGTCACCGGAGTTGGCCGGACGGGCAACCCTACCGTGTCCTGATTAGCACCGGTGGCTAACTGCCATTTCGGGTGACGTGGACACGTCATTAGCGGCTAATTGACCCACTAACTAACCAACTAGCTCACTCACATGCGGGTCCCACTGCGTAACTAACCAGCTAAAAAAATAGTTTAAGTTTAATCTAAACACAATGCCCCCACGCGTCGGCGTTGACCTCGCTGACGTGGCTGTTGACCGGACCCACCTGTCCGTGACACTAAATGTCACAGGGTCACTGACCAATGGGTCCCACTGGTCAGGTTTGACCCGGACCATGCCACGTTGACCTGCTGATGTCATGATGATGTCAGGCTGACGCAGTAATCCTTTTCTGGAATTTAAATAAATCTTAAATGATTTGTTTAATTCAGAAAATATCCAAAACTTTGAAAAATCATCGAAATTAATCTATAGCTCCAAATGAAATAATTTATATATGAAAAATTGTCAGAAAAATTCAAGGAATCAATTTATGTCATTTGCATGCATGGTTGAACAACCTAAGGTTGCTGTATATGGCAATTTGCATAATTGACATTTAAATAAGCACATATGGAGTTTGAATTTGAACCCTTGGTTCAAACCAACTTCATTTAATCTGGTTTCTAGTTGCATTAGCTCAAACCACAGCATATTGCCATGTCATGATCATGCATCATATTGTGGCATTGCATTGATTGTGTTTCCTCTATATTGCCAATATTTGTCTCTCCTCGGTAGACATTGTTCCGACGATGAGATCGATGACACCGATGAAGAACTATACTATCTTCAGAAGGGCTAGGCAAGCAAAACCCCCTTGTTCATTCCGATACAGTCCCACTCTCTCGCTCCTGCTCTCTTTTACTGCATTAGGACAACAACAATTCAACTGTTACATGCCGTGGTAGTTGAACCCCTTTCCTCTGCATGACCTGTCATTGCCACAGTAAGTAGATGAAACCCACTAGCATGAGTAGGAATTGTTTGAGCCCTGATGTGCCTACTCATTCATGCTTGTTGTCATGCCTGCTACTACTTAGAGTTGAGTCAGGTCTGATTCATCGAGAATGAATTAGAATGTGGTGAACATGTCCTACTGTGTGTGAGCTAAGTGTGTGAACACGATTTCATAAAGGTAGCGGTGAGAGGCCATGTAGGAGTACATGGTGGGTTGTCTCATTGACACCGTCCTCAGGAACAGACTTATGTGTTTTTGATCCATGAACAACTACTACCACTCATTGGGATCCTTAATTGACCCTCTCTACTTATTAACCGCCCTTGTCCTCTGTCCAGGAGTTGCAACTAGTTTCTGGTGTTTGTAGGATATGTGTTGGAGGCCGTGCGTAGCGCTGACCCTAGGGGTGGGCTATGATGTGGTTGATACACCATGGCACGGTGTACCGGGCGCCCGTTTGGTGTCTCGGGAACCCTGCACCCATCGTTTGGGGCTGTGAGCGAAACTCCGGCCGGATCTCCTCCCGAATGGAACCCGAGTAGGCGATAAACCTAGACTAGGGACTTGTGTGGTTAGTCAGGTCGTGGCCGACTCCCTCGCCAGGCTTCCGCTTGAAGGTTGCCGAGATACACGACGTGTACATGGTGGTAAGTGGCGAGAGCGTGTGTGAAGAGGTACACCCCTGCAGAGTTATAAATGATCTTTTCGAATAGCCGTGTCGGTGGTAAAGGACTTCTGGGTTGCCTGTACAGTTCATAGATAACTTGAAGTGGATACTCTAAAATGCGCAAGATAAGCGTGAGTGCTATGGATGGCGTTCTCGTAGGTAGACAGAAGCGGATCCACAGTGGTGTATTGATTGGTGAATATGTGGACTGGTGTGCACCACCTCAAAAGAGTTGCTTGTAGTCGTAGTTTAGGTTAGCCACTGAGTCAAAGCTGGCTTGCTGCAGTTAAACTCCACCACCCCCTTTGTTGATACCGATGCATATGTAGTTAGTTCTGATGTAAGTCTTGCTGGGTACATTTGTATTCACATTTGCCTATTTTATGTTTTGCAGAGAGACGTCAGTCTCGCTAGTAGTTCTGTGTGGACTTCGACGTTTAGCTTGATACCTCAGCTACGATCTTGTGCCCTCGGCAGGATCTGGTAGATAGTCAGGCTTCTCAGCCTTCTTCATTTGTAGTTGTTTGTACTCAGACAAGTTAAGCTTCTGCATGTGCTTGTTGCTTGTATGCTCTGTATGTTGGGGTCGTGAGACCCATGTTTGTAATGCTTGGCGACTCGGATCCTAATGAATAAATACTTGAGTCGTAGAGTTATGTTGGGATGCCTTGTTGTATTTACACATATCGAGCATATTATGTGTATGATTGAAATGCTTGGTATGTGTGGGATCTGACAACCTAGTTGTTTATCCTTGGTAGCCTCTCTTATGGGGAAATGTAGTCTTGTGCTTCCATGAGCCATAGTAGTCGGCTACAGCCCGGTTCACCAGAGTCCTGCTAGCCCGGCACTACTACTCCGGAACACTTGACAGGCCGACATGTGATTCACTTCGTTCCTGTGTCTGTCCCTTCTGGGAAATGTCACGCGGTGACATCCGGAGTCCTTTCTAGCCTGCTACAGCTCGGGTTCTCGGAGTCCTGTTAGCCCAGTGCTACAGCCCGGATTCGTATGTTGCTGACCGACATGCTCGATGTTGATTCATGTATGCCTGTCCCCCTAAGTTAGTGCCACTCTGGGTTCACGTCTAGTCATGTTGGCCCGGGTTCTTTGTCATATGGATGGTAGTGACACTATCATATACATGATCCAAAAGGCACAAACGTTCCTGGGCCAGGTAAGGTGGCACCCGTGGGAATACCGTGCGTGATGTCGCAAACTGATATGATGTGTTACATGCTAGATCGGTGTGACTTAGGATCGGGGTCCTAACATTGTACGGATACTAGAGAGATGCTAGCTCGATTGCTCAAATGGGCAAGATATGCTTGTGCACCAACCGATGAGAGAAATGTGCCGTCTTCAATCCCAACTATGCTATGTATGTGGTAACCAAGATGATATGTCTATGCAAAATGACTCAATGCTACTGCTTACAAGCTCCATGTTTCTCCTCTTTTTCTTAAAAGCTTTTCTTTCTTTTTTTCCTCTATGCTTGATGCTCGAGCCAAGTATGATATGAGACAAGTATGTAAGATATGCACGGGAGAGACTTATGGCACAAAGATGATAGCAATATCACTGCGGTGCACAATAGCGTGGACCGACAATTCTCAACTCGCTAATCTCGATGGGTAAGTGATGCAAAATGGATTGGGTTATCAATGCAAAAGAAAGTGTATTAAGTAAGTGATGTCGAGGTTACCGTCGTTTCTTAGGTTTAGCGGTGTCAACGATGGATATCATTGGCGAAGATGACTCCGAGGCAATGATGAATGGCAGTGATCTCGGTGTCACACGTTCCTAAGTAGCCGAAACACCTTAGGAAACATAAATCACAACTCAGAATCGATCAAATGCGGAAGGTGGGTGCTTTTCTGATGAATTTTTTGATGGAGTCTAATGGTGGTGGTAATGATACATGTGGATGGGGGATGTCAAGAGCTTCCAAACGAGCTAAAGAACACGAAAAACAGACTTGGGAGTTGGGCTGATTCAGGGGGGGGGTGCGGGCACCCGGGGGTGGGAGGTGCGGGTGCCCGGGGTGGACTAGGGCAAACAGGCCGGGGTGTGGGTGCCCGGGGGTTTGAGGTGCGGGCACCCGGGGGTGTCGGATTTGGGCAAAAAAATTTGGGAGATGATGAAATTTCATGGATTTTGTGTTGGCAAGGGTGGGGATTGATGGGTAGGGGCTAGATCCACTTGCCAAACAACAAATCCATGGACCAAAACAACCAAATATCACAATAACCAACAAATTGCAAGAAAATTGTTTAGGGCCATTTTGTGGGGATTTTTGAATTTGGATGAAAAACAACAAAATCGAGCTAGCAAATGGGGGGATGGGACTCCAAGATGTGAATCAACCTTGCTCATGATACCAAGATGTTGTAGGGTGAAACCCTAGAGGGGATCTTTTCACACATGGAGGGGGGAAATAGGAAGAACACTCAAGAACACAAGGAACAAATCACTCAAACAAACGCAAATAACACATCCACTAGAGTAGCATACATGAGATCCACAAGTATACAAGCACAATTCAAGGAAAGTAGCACTAGGGTAACACTATTAGGAAAAATATTACCAGTAGTGTAAGTTTTTTGCATACCAGTAGCATGGGGTACCGCTCTACTGCTATGGCACTACTACTATTTTTTAACAGTAGCGCGTTTTTACCCCACGCTATTGATAAATAGACATACCAGTAGTGTTGGTGCAACCCACACTACTACTATTTCACAAATGCGCTACTACTAATGGAATAGTAGTAACGCGTCTATAATACCCCCACACTACTAGTAACTAATTTGGATTTAATAAAAATCTACCTATTCCAGTTTAGACATCATTTCATAGTACTCATGTAACATGCATTTCACAATAGTACATGTTCTCCATACAGTCAATCGTACATATTTGATATATATAATTAATACACACACATATATATATACAATATAAGCCACGTGTATAGGTCGTCAGCGTCGGCGCCTCCACAAGCCCGTGTTGATGTCGTCGGCATCGCTGCCAGCACAGCACCGTGACGATGTCATCGTGGTCGCTGTAGCAGCCCCATGTCGATGTCGTCATCCCCGCCGCCCCAGCCACATGTCGATGTCAATGTCGACGCACCTAATTGATGTGAAAATGGATAGGAAGCATAGAGCAGATCAATGGTTCAAACTTTCAAAGGCTTGAGGTTGGATTTTCTTTGGTATGCTTACGAAAAAGAGCAAACAAAACAAAGTCATGCTGCGGCACTCTAGGCTACATCATTTTGTTCTATGTTAGTCATGTCTTGTAGACAGTTAGCATATTTATATAACTCAAATTCACTTTATGTATACTTAGCAAATTGGTGCCAACCAGCTAAACACCATGAGGCAGAGAGTTACTAAACAGACAGCACAGCACCAGTAGCAACGAGGCATAAGGAAACCAGGAAGTAATCTTTAGTTTCTATTTTTAAGTTAGCATTTTAGCACACCTGATGTTTCCCGTGAGGGAGGCTGTTGTTCATTTTGTGATTCTCTTCTGCCAAATGTTCACCATGAATAGTTTCATTTTTATAAAGCTAATTTCCCTTGTCTTTTTCTCATGAATCTATTATAGTTATTAATTAGATAAATCCCATGAGTAAGAAAGTAGTGAAAACAAATTTAAGGTTGCATACCTGGGCATTCTCACTCCTATGTATATATGCAGAGAAAAACCTCTAATAATAAACCCAAGAACCAATATATGCACCTAGTACATTCTCCCAGATTTGTCTGCTAAGAACATGCGAATACTGATTGTAGATGCCTTGGAGCCATCGCCTACAAAAGAAATGAGTAAATTGATAAGAACATGCTCCCTATATGCAGAAAGTGGTAAACCTATTAAGTTTAGAGGAAGAGGGTGGGAGAGGGGGTCTGGGCAGAGGTTTCCTAGCCATATTAAATCCGCTACTCAATTGGCTATAATTAATAGAAACACTATACATATTCTTAATTTTCTGGATGACATTGGCCTCAGAAAACAAACTGAATGAGGAACTTAGTTACAGTGCAACCGAAGATAACCTATTCAAGCTGAGGTATCATACTCCTGGAAATTGCTTGCACTTAACCTACAACTAGAATAGTAGGACCTATGTTCACTAATAGTTCGAACTTCACATGACTTGTGACTGCAAATAGAATTTTGCGTTCCAGTTGTAATATTTACTCAAAGAAATATCTAGCACCGAAACTCTGTCGGTTTCATTTCCAAAATGTCGAGTAATTACCATGAACCAGGGGGTATCGAGGACAGGGCGTTTTCACCAAGAATCATTGCTACAAGACTCTCTACATACATAGAGGCAAAGCAATTTTCACCTAGAATCAGCTACTAGTCTAATATAGTCCCCTTTCCAATTACTCAAGGAGGAAGTAATGAAAAGACAAGTTAATTAGCTGGTACGAAAATTAAACCTTTTGATATGGACGGATGTCCTCTTTACTCAGATTTGAAGATGATGGAGGGATGCACCCAGCAGCTTTGTCGCGGACGGCGATGGAGGAGAAGATCTTTGCACAAACCTTCCCACTCTGTCGCTATCTTCTACCTGTAAATGAAAATAGACCTTACTTATTAGAGAAGCAAATGTGAAATTGTTCAGATTAAATGTATTCAACGGAGACACTTCAATCACAGAGCTCAATATCTACTAGCTTAAATTCAATGCTTCACCCAAGATTGAGATATCATACTGGACTCTGGCTGCACACTAACTACTCTGTGAGGTTTCCATCTAAGAAACTATCTAGAGAGATAGTAAATGACTATTCAGTATACTTAAACAACAAACTTTCTACTAGAAGAGTTGTCGGCAGTTACAGAGCCATTGTTCTTAAGCTAGTAGGAACCTTGCTGTCGCAGCATATTTGGGGGCATTGGATATGGTGTCCATGCCGCCAGCGATGACGGTGCTGTTGATCCCCGACTAAATCGACCGCAAGCATGACAACTGTAAGGAGCAGGCCAACAAACAACAGCATAAGTATAAGGTTTGGTAGTCAACCATGTGGGTACTCCATTAAAGGCACAGAGCTACTACCTCTCTTGCACATGTAAGCACTAAGAAAAATAGCAAACGAATACCACAACCAACATGCACACACATAGCAGGTATTTCTTTTGTGAATGTAAACGAACACACATAGGCCTAGAAAGGTAACAAGCAAAAACCTAAGAATCAGAATCAGTACGGGAAGCATGGAAGGGTGTTTCCCCCCAATATAATCAACAAGATGAAGACAAGCGCACTAAACTAGTAAGAAATTTACTAGGTGTTAACGCACTATGAAAAAAATTAGATGACACAGTGGAGAAAGCACAACATCAGGGGCTTGATCCATCAATCAATCGATTGGCGCTCGCCACCGTCTGGACAAATCGGAGATGGATGGGGAGACTCCCCACCGCCGTCGACAAAGGGAGTCCAATGGGCCAACTCCCCGCTGCTGAGATGGACGGCGTGAGAGGCAGGGGAGCGGTGGCGTTGAGGGAGTCCTGGATTAGGGAGTCCTCGGACAGCCGGACTATATCCTTTGGCCGGACTGTTGGGCTATGAAGAAACAAGATTGAAGACTTCATCCCGTGTCCGGGTGGGACTCTCCTTTGTGTGGAAGGCAAGCTTGGCAATTCGGACATGTAGATCTCCTCCCTTGTAACCGACTCTGTGTAACCCTAGGCCCCTCCGGTGTCTATATAAACCGGAGGGTTTAGTCCGTAGGACGAGAACAATTGTAATCATAGGCTAGCTTCTAGGGTTTAGCCTCTACGATCTCGTGGTAGATCAACTCTTGTAATACTCATATCATCAAGATCAATGAAGCAGGAAGTAGGGTATTACCTCCATCGAGAAGGCCCGAACTTGGGTAAACATTGTGTCCCTTGCCTCCTGTTACCATCTGCCTTAGACGCACAGTTCGGGACCCCCTACCCGAGATCCGCCTGTTTTGACACCGACATTGGTGCTTTCATTGAGAGTTCCACTGTGTTGTCAACATAAGGCTTGATGGCTCCTTCAATCATCGGCAATGATGCGATCCAGGGTGAGGTTTTTCTCCTTGGACAGATCTTCGTATTCGGCGGCTTCGCACTGCGGGCCAAGTCGCTTGGCCATCTAGAGCAGATCGAGAGCTGCGCCCCTAGCCATGAGGTCAGGTTTGGAAACTTAAACTATACTGCCGACATCCGCGGAGACTTGATCTTCGACGGATTCGAGCCCGTGTCAGGTGCGCAGCACAACCACGACGAGCATGACTTAGCTCTGCCGCCAGACAGTGTTCGGGAGATCACACCTGTGGCAGCTCCGGCCCTTGATCCGGAGTAAATTGCGCCGTCCGAGGACGGGTTGATGGACCCTGCCATGGAGGCCGCACACTCAGCGGTGACAGAGCCGAATACTGACTTCACCTCCTACGAGACCTGTGTTGCCGGATCCTTGGATTCATCCCCGGCCACGGGCTCCAAACCACCTACGTCCGTGCCTATCGAATCTGATTGGGCGCCGATCATGGCATTTTCCTCTGGCGATATATTTCTGCACTCGCCCTTGGGCAATGTGCTAAATTCATTAAGGTCTCCCTCCTTTTCAGGAGGCCCTTGGCCGAACTGTGTCCGGCTGGAGTGGGAAGCGGACGACGAAGAAATTTGTCCCCCACCCACCACCCACTTAATAGCCACTGTCGACGACTTATCTGACATGCTCGACTTCGGCTCCGAAGACATCGACGGTATGGACGACGATGCAGGAGAAGAACAGGAACCACCGCCCACACGGTGCTGGACTGCCACCTCATCATATGATATATACATGGTGTACACCCCCAAAGAAAGTGATGGCAATAAGGCAACGGAGGATAATCCCCTCGAGAAGCAATCTAAGCACCGGCGTCATCAGTGCCACTCTAAGCCTCGCCATAGCAAAAGCAACGGTACCGGCACAAGAGACAATAACACTGCAGATAGTGCCAAAGACAAAGGCAATCCCCTCCAACCAGGCTTCGAGCAGGAGGATGGGCAAGCTAGCCCTAAGAAACAGGCGACAGATGGAGAATCAGAAGATGACACTTACATGTACCTCTCCGAAGACAAGGCGAGCCTCGGCGATGAAGAATTTATCATGCCTAAGGATCCCATCGATCAGGAGCACTTCAAGCGCCGGCATATAGCCACAGCAAAAAGGCTGAATAAAAAGCAGCAGGAGCTTCAAGCTGATCAAGATTTGCTAACAGATAGATGGACCGAGGTCCTGCCAGCCAAGGAATACGAACTCGAGCGCCCAATCAAAAGTTACCCAAAACACAAGTTGCTACCCCAACTCGAGGAGGAAGCATTAAAGGATATGCTCCTAGCGTATGATGTGGCTGACCGACCACCTCGTGGCCGAGACAAAGCAACATATCAGGCCGAAGTCCAGCCCGCACCCCGTCGCCAGTTAAACAAAAATACGAAGGCCCGAGGTAACACGCAGGACCTACGAGAAGTATTGGAAAACAAATCAGGACATAAATGATCGGTCTACGGATCACAGGGGCGTGCCCCAACGCGTGACGACAACCGTCACACTGGATATACTAAAAGAAAATTCGGCTGGGCCAAACACAGCGGACAACATTCGTATGAACTGCGCCATGATATAGCCCGGCACAGAGGCGCCGCACACCCCCTATGCTTCACTAATGAAGTAGTGGATCATGAATTCCCAGAAGGGTTTAAACCCGTGAACATTGAATCATATGACGGCACTACAGACCCCGCGGTATGGATAGAGGATTTCTTCCTCCACATTCACATGGCCCGCGGGGATGATCTACAAGCCATCAAGTATTTCCCGCTAAAACTCAAGGGGTCGGCTCGGCATTGGCTGAATAGCTTGCCGGCAAAGTCCATCGGAAGTTGGAAGAACCTGGCAGATGCATTCCTGGACAACTTCCAGGTCACTTATGTGCGACCTCCGGATGCTGACTATTTAAGTCACATAACACAACAACCCGGTGAGTCAGCCAGGAAATTTTGGACTCGGTTCCTACCTAAAAAGAACCAAATTGTCGACTGTCCCGATGCCTAAGCCCTAGTGGCCTTTAAACATAACATCCGTGACGAGTGGCTCGCCCGACATCTCGGCCAAGAAAAGCCAAAATCCATGGCAGCCCTCACGACACTCATGACCCGCTTTTGCGTGAGGTACGCTAGCTGGTTGGCCCGTAGCAACAACACAGCAAGCAACCCTGGCACATCAGAAGCCAGAGATAGCAATGGCAAACCCCGACGCAACAAACAAAAGCGCCGCAAAAATGGTGAAAACGCCGAAGATACGGCATTCAATGCCAGATTTAGGGGCTCTAAGTCTAGTCAGCGGAATGGGCCACTCAAAAATGACAATTAGGGTCCGTCTAGTCTGGACCGCATACTCAACCGCCCATGCCAAATTCATGGCACCCCAGGAACACCAGCCAATCATACCAACAAAGATTGATGGGTCTTCAAACAAGCCGGCAGGTCAAGTGCTAAAAACAAAGATAAGGGGTCTCAAAGCGACGATGGCGACGAGGAGCCCAGATCACCAAGTATAGGAGGGCAAAAGAAATTTCGCCCGCAAATCCAAACGGTGGACGTGGTAAACGGCACCTACACTCCCAACCCGGACCGGATGCACACCCTTAGGGATGTTTACTTAACGGAACCAGTCGTCCCACAATATAAACTAGGGTGGATCACCTTCAACCGCACGAATCGTCCGGTTAACACCAATCAGGGCAATCCAGCCGCATTAGTCCTGGACCCAATAATTGACAGGTTCCATGTCACACGAGTCCTTATGGACGGAGGTAGCAGTCTAAACCTGCTTTACCAGGACATAGTGCGCAAGATGGGCATCGATCATTCGGTGATCAAGCCCACTAAAACAACCTTCAGAAGTATTATACCAGGTGTGGACGCCAGCTGTACAGGCTCCATCGCCCTTGAGGTAGTCTTCGGATCACCAGACAATTACCGTGCCGAAGAGTTAATCTTCGACATCGTCCCCTTTGGCAGTGATTATCAGGCACTTCTCGGACGAACCGCGTTCGCTCGATTCAACGCGGTACCACATTATCCCTACAGTAAGCTCAAGATGCCTGGTCCGCGCGCGTCATCATGGTTAATGGCAGGGCCGAACTTTCCCTCGGCACCAAGGAGTATGCCGCTACTTTAACATCAGAAGCTACAAGTGGCACCTTCCAACCGAACCTTGAGTCGACGGCCCGACTCCCGGACACCGCCAAAGGACTTTGAACTACTTCGCGGCAGGATAGCCCAGCTCGTCCAAAGCTCAATTAAACACTACGGCGAAGGCCAGGACAGGCCACATACCGCGGCTCAACCGCTCTGCGGCACACAAGCATTTCTTACATTTTGTTTGCAGGTTCAACTTTGCGCAGACTAGGACTGGCGATATGGAAGCAGCTCGAACGCACAAGGGAATCCTTAGATATTCCCCGCCATGACCATCTGAATATACTCCGGATCTGCACACAGCTTCTGCCCCCCTAGTCTTAGCAGGTTCCACAGTCATATTTCTTTTTTATCACATTACCTGTACTCACACGCATCAACATACTATTCAAATACAACATGTGGATTAATATAACACTTATCTACTGTTATCTCTTGTTGAAATTCTTTTGTCAAGTGGCATCTGTACACCGCGATATGCCTTAAATATGCCAGGGGCTTCATTTTACCCATAATATGGCAATCAAGTCCGAACACCTTCATGGAAGTTCAGCACCTCGAACTTATAGCATTATATGCATCAGCTCCGAATCATGTCTTGGGTCAAATGTTGGGTTTGGCCGGCTCCCATGTTTTGCTGCCTTATGTTCCGGTATATCTACTAAGGCGGCACAGGGAGAACTACTACGATTGTGTCCCGATTCTTCCGGACGAGCACCTTAGTAGAGAAAGCCGAAAACTGACTGTCGTGATACGGCAAGAGCTGGTCAACTGTTCGAGAGGTTGTAAAATCTTTAAGGATTCCTCCCGCATAATTCCATAACCAATGCAGCATGCGATGGATCGGATTTTCTTCCGATCAGGTGCTTACATAGCCCCTCGTGCGGTCTTCCGAACACTAGGGGCTGCACCTACCTTCCTTTTCTAAAGCTCCAATGGCTAAGTGAGAGGATAAAGCGCTATAGTCCGATTTCCTGGTTCGTTGTGCTGAACACCTCCTTTGAAGGACCCAAAACTGGGACAAAGAGTGATCAGGTTTTTCCCGAACACCCCCGTACTTCCTCATTACAAAGGACAACATGATAGAAATGACCTTGTTCAACATTACAAAGGACAACATGATTGTATTCATGGAAATATAATGTCCTTGGTGCATTGCTTCGCCGTAAGGCAGGATCCTTTCAGGACACTTTCATAATATAATTCGGGCTTGCGGTGCTCCTTACCCTCTAGTAGTCACTCGGTCATCAACTTTTTAGCATCCATCTTCCCCTAGTGCACCTTTGCACAGGCGAAGGCCATTCGCACACCCTCTATGCAGACCGACCGCTTTATGACGTCAAGTCGAGGGCAGACACTCACAAGCCACTTCACGAGCCCGAAGTAGCTTCTTGAAATCGGCTCGGCGGGCCATAACCGGATAATCAAATCCTTCATGGCTAGTTCAGCCGCCCTATGCAGTTCGATCAGCTGTTTGAGTTGGTTGGCAAAAGGCACCGGATAAGTTGGTGCCAGATACTGCGACCAGAAGAGCTTATCCGCAGTGTTCCCTTCTTCGGCTCGGTAGAATTGGGCAGCATCTGATATGCTGCGGGGCAGTTCTGCAAATATCCTGGATTGGGGAGTCCATGGGTAGCCGGACTATATCCTTTGGCCGGACTGTTTGGCTATGAAGATACAAGATTGAAGACTTCGTCCCGTGTCCGGGTGGGACTCTCCTTTGCGTGGAAGGCTAGCTTGGCAATTTGGATATGTAGATCTCCTCCCTTGTAACCGACTTTGTGTAACCTAGCCCCCTTCGGTGTCTATATAGACTGGAGGGTTTAGTCCGTAGGACGAGAACAATCGTAATCATAGGCTAGCTTCTAGGGTTTAGCCTCTACGATCTCGTGGTTGATCAACTCTTGTAATACTCATATCATCAAGATCAATCAAGTAGGAAGTAGGGTATTACCTCCATCGAGATGGCCCGAACCTGGGTAAACATTGTGTCCCCGCCTCCTATTACCATCTGCCTTAGACGTACATTTCGGGACCCCCTACCCGAGATCCGCCGGTTTTGACACCGACATGCATGCGTTCTTGCGTGCTTACCACTGCGGTGCGGAGGGTCGGACCACGACGACGAGAGTGAAATATGACGGCGGGGAAGGAAGAGATGTTGCCACGCGGAGGCCGGTTGCCCGGCCTTGGCTGCTGCTCGATTGATGGAGATGCTGAGCAGTAGTTTCCTGTGCGTGCAGGGGCTGGGAGTGGAGAGGAGGTTGAGGAAGGGGGGTTGCAGTGGAGAGGAGGTTGAGGACGAGGAGGCCGCTGGTGGAGAGGGTCTTGATCTGGTCGGGGTGGGTGGCGTGGGAGTGGAGTGGGCGGGTGGTGGCATAGCAGTAGTGCAGTTTGTCCCACCTGCGCTACAACTATCCATCTAGTAGTAGCGCATGTTTTATACCCCACGCTATGACTATTGCCTGTTGATGAGTCAGGGTGCAAATCATTTACTAGCAGCATGGGTTTTTTGTGCCCACGCTACTACTATGCCATACCAGTAGCGCATTTTTTTGCCCGCGCTAGTACTAAGTAGCAGTAGCGTGGGCCAAATAACCCACACTACTACTAAATATCTACCTATAGAGTTTTTTCTAGTAGTGTAAAGTTCTTCCCACTCCTAGGAGATGAGGTCTTGATGTTGATCTTCTCTAAGAGGAGGCCATGATAATCCAAAGGATTCTTCCCAAGGTGGGGGCTTGATCTCCAAGAGAAGGGGATACAAGGAGCAAAGCTCTCTAGTGTCTATCAAATACTTTGCTATCCTCTCAAATGATCTATGAGGAGAGTTTATATAGCCTAGGGACGAATTGTGAGGGAGATGGGGATACAAGGTCTAAAAGACCCAAAATGCACACATGCATACAGTGGGTGCCGGGCACCCGAGGTAAAGGGGCCCGGGCACCCGGACTGGGCAGGGCCGGCTGGAGATGGGCCAGGCACCCGACAGAGCTGGAACGGCTGGGCTGGGCACCTAGGGCCATTTGGCCGAGCACCCGGGCGGCCTCAGCCAGCGCCAGGAAGTGGCCGGGTACCCGAGGCGATCTAGGCCGGGCACCCGGGGTGCTCAGGGGCTGCTCCCAGCCAGCCGGCCAGGCACCCGGGGCTAGGGGAGGCCGGGCACCCTGGGGGTCCAATGCATCCGCATCTTCGTTTCCTTCTTCCTTCTTCTCCTCGGGTGCTAGGGTCTCCATCCTTGCTTCCTGACATGCTTCTCCTTGGTACCTAAGGATTCACAACATTTCTGTTTGAGGTATGACCCGATGCATATATGATTCTAAATGAAACTCAAAGAGGAAAGAATTGACCTCGTTCTCGATGGCGCGTGCACGAGCTCTTGTCATCGGTCCCTTTTGTGCTTGAGGTGGCGATTGGACGTCCATGGGGATGGTCGCGGGATGCTCCGCATCAGAGTGTGTGTTCGTTTCTTATACAAACATATCACAGATGCATCTCCGAGAAAAAAAGCGAGGTGAGGAGATACACGAGGATAGCTAGTGCGTGATTGTTTGCAACGGAGAGAGACACCCCTATAGCACATGTCCAATAGAGGTCTGGCCAACAAGGAAAAAAGGTCGAGAGGGACACATGGAGAAGATGGATGCATGGGGAGGTAGAGAGGGTGTGTTTGTGATAGAGAGATCCCCTCGAGATCGTGAGGGGACTATATGGGTGGGAGATCGAGGGACGAGGTGCGTGGGCAAGAGAAATATGCCCCGAGAGAAATCGAGATAGACCATCCACATGTTTGTGATGGAGACTAAGAATGAGCTATTTATATACATATAGGGGGGACTGCGTGTGCCTACAATTGAGTTAGAGACCATTATACTTGGCTAGGCGTGAGTTTGTGTGTGTGTGTGTGCGTGTGAGATGAAGAGAGAACGAGGGAGAGAGATAGAGTTTTAGATGGGGCTATCGAGTGCGAGTGAGATATGCATGTGTATGTGTGACCCAGGGAGATGGAGAGTTTGAGAGAGAGAGGGACGAGCTCCGAGACGGTAGAGTGGTGCGTTAGAGAGTTACGGGCAAGGAGCCAGGGAATTTGTGTGTGTACGATGAGTGCATCCAAGATATTTAGCTTGGACTAGAGAATCATACATAGTGTGCGGGAGAGACCTATACATGGAGTGTGCATGCGAACTAGAAAGATCCCCCCACACACACAAAGAGAGAGAGAGGGAGGGAGAGGGACCAACAAGGTTTGTGTTTGCATGCGTGCGATAGAATTGAAGATTGTCAGTGAGAGAGAGAGAGATCAGGAGTCCGGGAGAGGGGGAGGTTGCGTTTTATGCATCAAAGACTGATATAAACCATGTTTCAATATAAACTTGCATTCAAATATTTAAATTGGAGAAAATGTTGTCTCCAATCCACACATGAATGGATATATGCGTACCAAACAAGTTCATTAATTTGACTTTCAACATGTTCATGGAGTACTATAATACTGTACAACATGCTACTCGATTAGGTGTACATCGAGGGTAGGTTTGTAACTTCATCCAAGTGCGCCTTCTCCTCAGACGAAATGACATGTGCCGAATAATTCATGAACCATGGGTGGTAAAACACCCTCTCCACGCCCGAAATCGCTCGCGCCGACTATTTCAAAACACGCCCTCCTTGCCCGAAATCGCTCGTGCAGACTATTTCAAAACATGCCCTCCTCGCCCGAAATAGCTTGCACCCACTATTTCAAAAAACACCCTCCTCGCCCGAAATCGCTCGCGCCCACTATTTCAAAACACGCCCTCCTCGCCCAAAATTGCCCATGCCCACTATTTGGGAGAAGCAAAGTTACTCTACTATCCCCGACCCTCAGTACACAGACCCAAGCCCAGAAGCCTAAAGGCAGGGGTAGAACTGTAACTCCCCCCAACATTTCAGACAAATGCATCCGTAACACATGGTCCCCCCTCCCAATTCCCCATTCATACCTCGTGGGTGCCAAATCACCTTCTCCCGGGAACCTCCATTCTCCCAGCCACAAAACCACAGCCCCTCCTTCATGGCGTCCCCACCGCACCAAATTCACTACCGCCCTCCTCCCCAATGCCGGAGACGCTATCCATTTTCCGTTGTGCACTGGGCCATATGCCTGTTACTCTGTGCTGCCGGAGCTGCCTCGACGACGGCCGCGTGAACCGTACCGGACCCGATTCACCCTCGCCATTGTGCACGGCACTTGAGCGGCTCCAACTTTGGATGTGTCCAAAGCCCCGGTGCTGCTTCCCCATAGCCATCGACCGTCGTGACATCTCTGCTTTCCTGCCACCGGTAGCCACCGCAACCGCGCCGGCCTCACCAACTCGGTAGCTTGAGCTGCCTACTTCACCAGGCCGCAAGATAGGTCGTACCCTCATCTCAAATCACTTTATTTAGGTGTCAGTTGTTTGAATTTTTATTCTGGGCCAATCGATTCCCAATGGGAAGCTACACCACTCGAGGTGACAGAACTCCTAGGCTGCCGGTTGGCTGGTGTCTAACGTAGGGGTGCGAGGGCGCAAGTTCCCCACGGAAGCAACACTTAGATGGCTATCTTAGAGTTGCGTGGTTTGAAGGTACTACCGCCATCGGTTCTGGATGACGGCGACTCTTTGTGGAATGGTCGGGGGCGACGCAACCACGACAGTGCGGTGGGGCGAGCAGTGGGGTTTTGGTCGGAGCTCTCGCCGCCACGGAAGGCAGAGGCAGGCTGCTCTACCGGTGATCCCTGCTCTTTGGGGAAGATTCTGAACAGTGTCAGCCGGGAGGCACAAGATGGCCATCAAGCCATCCGGCGTAGATTGGACAGTACCAAAATAAAATAAAATTGTGTGTCCGCAATTTAGTCTCAGTAAACAGATGTGTGTCGTTCTTAGCATTATGCGTTTTCCGCATCTTCAGCCACACCGTCTTCCGATTCACCGTGGTTGCTCCAACAAGGGAAGCATACACCAGAAGTGAGCTATAGTCCCCACTCAATAGTTCCCTGCATCGAATGCGCGTGCCCGACATAGATAGCCACAACAACTGCAGGGCCATCGACAAGTCAGCATATGATGCTCACTCCTATGGATGGCGGCTAGATAGGTTGTACCCTCATCTTATTTGTGTGCAACGTTTTATGGCTTTGTCATTCATCTAAGCATGGAAAATAGATTATCACATTTCACCGTATATTCATGTTCATCTCTTATGGGTCTTGTTCAGGAGTTAACATTGTTCCATAGTTCAGCTAAGATACTTGTTCTTTAGGTTATTGCGTTCCATAGTTATCATCCATCACCCAATGTTATCCCACAGGCTAGTGATGATAGTATTATACTACTTCTAGTATTACCTATGTTGTTCTTTCATACTTCTGTGTGCCATCTAGTTAATCTCGAGTAAAATGATACATATTCTACAGCTTTCATCTGTGTTCTCCCTTTAGTTTTTGAGACATATTGCTGCGAGTTAACCCCAATCCTACTATTTATGTCATCTCCTACAGGCACTCATTACATAAATCTAACTACTAGTTGTCTTCCATGCATGTAAGATATAATTGCACACACAGATTTATCCACAAGAACCTCACAGAGCAATGTAACAGCCAACAAACTTGATGTCAATGATACCCAATATGATGGAACATGTAAAGGTAGTTCTTCAAAAGACTTGTAGAAAATGATGAATCATATTGAACCCACAAGGTCCTTGCTAATCATAATGTAAAGGTAGTTCTTCAAAAGACTTGCAACAAACTTGGCCCGTGATATGGGTACAATATGCATATAATGTCTTGGAGTGCATCTACTCTGTTGCAATGCCACGTGCTTAGCCTGGTGATCATGCATGTAAATATGTCATGCCTTCCTGTTTTTCAGTACCTATTCCATTCATGATAACATGTTTTCAAATTCAAGTATTGTCATTCTATTCTATCGCAATGCCATCTGCTTAGTTTGGACATCATGCTTCTGGATATCTTATGCATTGTTATTCACCAGTATGTACTTCACTTGTCTACCATACCATGTTTTTTTACATTGAAGTGTTGTTCTAGTGGTCTGTTGAAATGCCATCTTAGTTTCCCAATCATACACGCATATGTTGCCTTAGTGTTTTTCTGTATGTATTCCGATAGTATATAGTTTTACATTCGACTAGTGTTTTTTTACATTGTTGTCCTGTCATATCCCTAGCTCTTACATGGTACTCCCTCCGTACGGATTACATGTCGAAGAAATGGATAAAAATGGATGTATTTAGAACTGAAATATGCCTAGACCCATCCATTTATTTCCGGATGGAGGGCAAACATGTCAATATGTTAGTCCTTTCTATTCTTCGGTACCTATTCCATCTCTCTGATGTAGCATGTTTTATAATTGAAGCACCATTCTTCTATATAAGGCATGCAAGGGGAAGACGGCTATGTTAGAATCTGAAGGGTTACAAACAAGGTCTTTGCAGAAGATCCAAACGCCGGGAGATAGTAAGCCAACTCCAATATTCATGGATACTGCTCCAGCATAGAGAAACATAACTCCTACTGATAATAAGCAGATTCTAGTGGCCAAAGAACTAGTCCGCTCCAGTCCAGCAAAAATATGTCAACTCCATTCTAAGAAGTGTGTGCATATCCTCGCATTATGAAATTTATAGCATTCTGATCATATTTTCTACATGTTTCTTACCCATATCTCTTTTAAAAAATAAGCTTTAAGGATAGAAGATTTTCTGCATTGGGATCATATCCGAGGAAAGTATCTTGCGGGAATTCTTTACGCTCCAATGCTGATGTAAGTATATGTTGTATATCACTATATTTTTACATCAACATGTATTTTTGTTAATCGGTGTGAATCCAACCTTTATGTGATCTAAATTTAGTTGTAGCAAAATGTATAATTAAATGCGACAATGTTGATTTTTGTAAAGAAAACTACCTGGTAGTTTTGCATACTAAGCTGCATGAGTTTACTATCTCATATTATGAAAATTACTGAAATGTTGTGCTGCTCTGGTTGCCCATTCATTCATTATGATTCATTCATTATGTCAATGTGGCTTTCGTATTACCTTGCCTGGCTGATGATAGCTATGCCATATTGTGTTAATTTGGTGTAGGCTGGTGTGGTCTGGTTGCCCAAACATTCGTTGTGTCAATGTTGCTTTCCTATTATCTGATCTGGCCAATGATAGCAATGCTAGTGTGTTAATTTGGTGCAGGCTACTGAAGATAAGAAGACAAATTATAAAAATAGCAAGGCAACCCCATTGTTTCTTTCCAATAAATCTAGACTAGGTAATATGGGAATAACTCTTGATTAATTTGTTCAGTTCCCCTCCTAATTTATATTATGATGTAGTGGTCGAGACACTCTCCACTATCAATAATAGAAGCCTGCCAAAATCGCCATCTGAATTTGTTTAGTTTCCTCTGTCTCGAATGCAAGGGGAAAATGTATGTTTGTGAACCAATTACTGGCTGAAGCAATGATGGAAATGGTGGAGGTATCATAGGTGCACATTCTTGCGCAACAACAACTGATCAATTTTTTCAGAGATAGTGTAGCAAAGTAGGAAGAACTTGCCCACATGTGTATGGGCATCATGTGCACTGAGGTTGTAGATTGTGACATTATAGATCATTAGGTTATGTTCATTTATTTGCACTGGCATCAATCTTTGATTGCCCAATGGATGTAATTTCCTGTAATATATGCTGGATGTGCAAAAAAATTCCCTGTATGATGTACCTTTGCTTAGAGCGCCTCGCATTCCAGCTAAATGGTCGCTAGGAAGCTAAAAACAATGAAATTATTAGTTTGCACGAATAGTCATGGGTCCTATATGAAGGAAGCATCCCAGTGCCCATAATGGGCTTCCTTAATGGGCTCACAGGGGCCAAAATTATCATAGGCCTTTGATTGATCGGTTTTGGTCTTGTGCATAATTGCTCATTGTAATTGTCTCAAATTATCTAATTGGGGCCATTAAGTTAATGGGTCGTTACCAGGCCGAAAGTTAATGCGGGGCCCTGTTACCTCCTGGGTCTTAACATGCCGACATCGAAGCGGGCAACAGGTGGGTCCATTTGATTTCACGGGCCATTAACAGGCCGATACTAAGGTCGGGCTAGATATGGCCCAAATATACTGTGGGCCTTTATTAGGCGGAGAGAGACAACGGGCTCGTTCTGGACCATGAAGAGCATGGGCCACTAAGAGACCGAAAGTCAGGTCGTACTATATATGGCCTAACTGTGTTGTGGGCCTTTAGCAGGCCAAAAGAGAAACTGGGTGCTCTTTGACCAAGAAGAGCATGGGTTGTTAAAAGGCCAAAACTCAGGTCCGACTGCAAATTGCCCAACTCTTTATGGGCCGTCAACAGGCTGAAAGACACACCGGGCTAGAAATTGGCCCAACACTTAAATGGATCTCTAAAAGGCCGAAAGACGTACATCCTTAAAATTTGCCCATCCCTTAAACGGGTCGTTAACAGGCCGAAGCCACATCAGGCTGATATTGAGCCCAAATATATAGCGGGCTCGAACTGACGATGGGATGCAATTGTGTCAAATCATTAACGGGCCATTGACGAGCCGAATTGGCACATCTCGTATGGGCCGTGGGCTTAAATGGACCTGCCACAAGTAGGCCTTATATGGGCCGGCCTGCTAATGTTTACTGGGCCAGCCTTTTTCACCAGAATGGGCCACTGTTGGGCCTTGTCACATGCCGATGCATCATAGGCGCCTCTCATACTATGAGTGGATGACATCTGTCCCAACGTTGAGCTGACACGTGGACCCTCTGGCGAATGAGAATTTTACAAGTGGAAAATCCCCATTGGTCCGGGCTGTTAACAGGTATCGGATCCAAACCGGAACACAAGAGCTGTCATAAAATCGTCATGGATGTACATGCATGACTAAAAACGTTACTTACTGTGACAAACACGTATCATCACAGAAGTGTATTTTTTGTAGTGTCATTTGGTACATGTGGCATCTCAGATTCGGACACAAGGTGACGTACACCGTCAAGGTCCATTAAAGGATAATGTTGTCCTCAAAGGCGGACATACACGGTCAAGGTCCATGGTCAAGGTCCACGGTCAAGGGGGTCAGGGCAGACGAGACCTCTCACTGCGACCACCATTGAAGCGGCGCGCCGGCCAAGGGCGCCGCCCACTGCACTCCCAGTTGTACCCGCCTCCTCGCTATATTCAAACACCTACATTTAAAACCGTGTGGAATGCGATAAACCCACTCCGGACACACACATCCGTTCAGGAGCGGGACGCCGGCCAAGATCCTCCTTCCACCATTTTCTCCACTCTTTGGGCGACATCCGACAAGCAGGAAGAGCAGTTCTCCGGCATAAAAGCCGTCAGGGTGGCCCACCGAGCCCGACAGTTACGAGCGAGGCAGCTCGCTGCTCCACCTACCTTGCCTAGACCATTGGAGCCAGTTGCCGCACTAAGCCAGCACGTGGTTCCATAGCTGGCCGCTCCATTACATCTCAAGGAAGAGTGCCAACTTACTCCATGCCGGCTTGTCGGGGAGCACGGCGGCACGGGCATCATCGCTGCCCACGACATTGTCGCGTCGTAGAATGCCTCCAATGCGTGCAACTACGCGATCTGCTGTTGACGCGCGCATAGCCGCGCTATGCAGGCAGAGAAAGAAGCCACCGCGGATGTCGAACAGGTGACGCGGCTACGTGGATGTCGACGAGGTGACAGACAACACATCCCCACCCGCCGCCATCACCGTGGAGAAGTAGAACATGGGAGACCGCCACCGATTATATCCCATGAAGGCCACCGCTAATGCGACGCCGACAAAAATAGCCGATGTCTTGCACGATTCTTCTTCAGTAGGATGCTGGAGGAGGACAAAGAGATCGGTCGACGACCATGTAGAATAGGTATATCTTTGTCGAAAAAATAGATTAGGTATATTAATTCTACCTTTAGCTCCAGACTAGCACATCTTATTTAATGTGAATGTAATGAAATCCGTCATCTTTATATGAAATCTGGCCGTGTTTGCACGAATTTGCGTCCATGTTCACGCTCTCGGGCGAGCGCTGTTGATCGCTGTAGTGGGACAATGGACTTTGTCTCTGACAAACCCGCAAAGTGCGTCGCCACCTTTGTGATGGCCAGGATGCGGCGAAAGAACAGCATCCTTCATACCGCGCCCTCGTCTAAATGGCTTGGTAGCTCATGAAGCAGCACCAACAACATGCCTTGTGCATCTAGTACTCCATTGTAGTTGCAGGTGAGCACGGCGACGCTGCATGGCCATCCATCAAGAGTGGCTGGTATGAGGAAGGGATCGCCATGTGCATCTCATTTGTACTAAAAATCATGAATGAAGAGTATAAACATGTTTACGTACAACCTGAGTGGATTGCTCCAGTGGTCATCACATGTGTAGTGTCATGCAAAGCTTCATTTATTAGGTTATAGAGTCATTTTGTTTTGGTATGTGTGATGTTACTCATCATAGAATGAGTAACTAGCTATAAGTTACTCAATTTACCTCTCTCCTCATTAACTAATTGCCACATGGACGAATTTGCTGAGTTGGACCCGAATTTAATCTTGAAGTTACTCCCACTATGGTTAGTCTTGTTCGGTTTAACCTCCTCCCAAGGGGTTTTGAGAGGAATGGAGGGGAACTTGGCTTGTACATGATTTAATCCCCCACAATCCCTGTTAATCCCCGTTGAAACCCCTTGAACCGCACATTCCCTTAAGGTTAAAAATGACTGGGCTTACAGAGGACAGGTTACAAACTTCAGGGATTTAAAGGTGAGGGTTTGTTTCCGAAAAGCTGTACAACCTAAAGGTTTACAAATCGGACTTCACTCTCCCCTCATGCACACGCGTACACTCACGGTGGAGTGCATTTGCAGACGAAAAGGCAGGTAACATGAAAATTTGAGACATCTAGTCATCCGTTAAATGTGGGGTCGGGGACCAAATGTCAGCCATACCAAGTGCGCTCCACCGTGAGTGTACTCAGGCGTGTGCATGAGCTGAGAGTGAGGCAAGTGCGACTTGAACGCGGTGGCATAGTTATTGATCGAGTTTATTTTTACTGGTACATCAAATGAAAAAAAGATGGCTCCACGCGTATTCAATTTAAAATGATCACTACAAAGAGAAAACAATTACTACTCCACTAGTCCACTTCGGGACTTGCTTGCTAGGGTTGTTCTCCTCTTCTCACTCTCTCCAGATCTGAACAAGACTGTGGTGTCCTCTCTCTCTCTCTCTC